>NC_064641.1:674741584-675047894 GCF_023864345.2 Schistocerca serialis cubense
GGATAAGGCAACATAGTGATTTCGTTTTCTATGCAATAGTCGGGTACCAACAGGGGTGAATGTGCTCAAGTGTTATCGTGATTGTCTCATCGTTTCCTTATCACATTTTCTCGCAGGCGTCGCAACATGTCCTGACAAAGCCATCGATTAACAGTTTGTACGTGTGGCACGATTTCATGATGAATTAATTATTCAGTGTCAAAGAAAACTATCAGCATCGATTTGACATTTGACCTGACTCGAGGAGCTTTTTTGGTCTTGAAGAACCGTTCCCGACCCATTGTGAAGATTGAACCTTGGTGTCAATACATAACCGTAGACCCACGTCTCATCTCCAGTTATGACTCTCTTAAGGAACATCTCGCTCTCATTTGCGCGATCGAGAAGCTCTTCTCAGATTGAGAGACGAAGGTCTTTCTGGTTGAGTCATGAGCCATGGGATGAACTTGGCGGCAACAAGATGCATTCCAAGATGCTGTGTCAAGATTTCATGACTTGGTTCAAATGGCTCTGAGCACTATGGGACTCAACTGCTGAGGTCATTAGTCCCCTAGAACTTAGAACTAGTTAAACCTAACTAACCTAAGGACATCACACACATCCATGCCCGAGGCAGGATTCGAACCTGCGACCGTAGCGGTCTCGCGGTTCCAGACTGCAGCGCCAGAACCGCGCGGCCACTTCGGCCGGCTTTTCATGACTTGACCCAACTGAAATATTACATTCTTGTGCAATCTCTCGGACAGTCTTCGAACCATTCGTAACACCAAGTACGGCTTAAGTATTCATCACCATAGGCTTCCTGCATCATTTGGCGTGTGTCTGTAAAGATTTTCTTGAGTTTCACGCAAACTTTAATGCAGATGCGTTGTTTCTCTATCTCTGCCATCTCGAAATTTGCAGTTGTGCGACACAACGTTATACTCAATAAAACACTGCACCAAAACAGGCGTACAACAATGAAACTTCCGTCATTTACACAATAAGTACAGGCGTGTGCAGGGATCCCAACTGCATTTCGCTCCAACACGCCATTGGGGCGAAATTGCGAATGTTCCAGAATTTTTTGAACAGAATTCGCTCGTGGTGGTTAACGTAGCTGTTGTTCTGTTTAGTTTCCCAGGATTTTCGGCTGTTATAGGCAGTTCCTTGGGCAAATATTTTGTGTTTCCGTATTGTCGCTCTTGATTTCAGGCGATTTCCACGGTGTTCATTTAGTACTTCGTTTACAGGTACCGGTCTTGCCATATCTGGGTGATTTATGTTTTGTCATTCCTGGATCGTTGCCAACTGTCTTCGGATTTCTGGTGGAGCGGTAGTTGACAGCACACGAACCCATGCCAGTGGGGTCGACTTCAACGTTCCCGTTACTATTATCATAGTTTCATTGAGAGGACGTTAATTTACCTCATATGGGTACTCCTATCCCACACAGCAGCACAGTAGTCCGCCAAGCAGTAGACCAGTGCTTGTGCTGCAGTGTGTAGCGCAACTGCATCTGCTCACCATGTGGTAGCCACTGATTTCCGGATGATGTTGTTTCGGGTTTTCAGTTTCTAGCTAGTTAGTTCAAGGCGTTTTTTGAAAGTAAGTAATCTGTCAAGAGTTATGTCCAGATATTTAGGATATTTGTTGTATTTCACTCGCTCTCCACCGAAGGTTATGTTTAGTTCTCTGTCTGCCAGTCCGTTATTTAAATGGAAGGCGGAAGCCTCTGTTTTATTTGGATTTGCCCACAGTCTCCATTTTTTGTAGTACTGAATTAGTACGTCTTGGTCAGCTGTTAAAGTTGTTTCTCCTTCTTATAGCCACTTTTTTGAGAGGCTATAGCCATATCGCAGCGTAGCAAAACTTACGTGGCCTAGTATCTGCCATATCACCGATGTAAACATTGAAAAGGAGTGGAGCTAATACTAATCCTTGAGAGAGTCCATTTTCTTTTATTTTTGATTTGCTACGTTGTTACTCCAAATTTACCTCGAAGTATCGGATTTTCAGCATTCTTTCCAACAAGTTTGTTAATTTCAATCATCGAATCATGTTGGCAAATTTCAGGAAGGGACCATCTACCCATACTTTATCATAAGCTGCGCTGACGTCACCAAGGCTACTAAAGTTTTTAAACCATCCTGAACCCCGCTCCTATGTATGATGTTATGGCTAGTACTTGTTTGCAGCAACTTCGTTTTGCCCTTAATCCGGCTTGTTCTTGTGGCAGGTGTTTGTATGTCGTTGGATATATCCTGTTGTAGATCAGCCTTTCCAGCAACTTATAGGAAATGCACAGCAATTTTATTGGTAGGTTGTTTGTAGGCTTTTGCGTGAGATATTCCTGGTTTAAGAATTGCCAGAGCAAGAGACATTCTAAATTATTTGAGGATATCTCTTGTTTTTAATATATCGTCGGAGAAGTCTTTAAGCCACGTTCTAGCTGATGATGCCTGTACTTCCCGCGTATTTCATTCCTAAGTGATTTGTATTTCTGCATTCCTGAATTTTCTCGAATATTTTTTTAGTTTCTTCATTCGACGATCGACTGAAGTATTCCTTCTGTTACTCATGTTTCTTCGCAACTAACTCCCAGGTACCTATGTTTTTCTTTCCAACTTCTATGATTGCTCTTTTCAGATGCATCCATTACTCACCAACTGAACTGTCTACTGAGCTAGTCATTATCGCAGTATCTATAGTCCCAGAAATCTTCAAATATGCCTCTTCATTCCTTAGTACTTCCGTGTCCCAATTGTTTGGGCATTGATTCTTTCTGACTAGTCCCTTAAGCTCCAACCTACTCTTCATTACTACCAGATTGTGATCTGAGTCTATATCTGTTCCTGGTTATGTCTTACAATCCAATATCTGATTGCGAAATCTCTGCCTGACCGTGATGTAATCTGGAATCTTCCTATATCTCCCGGCCTTTTACAAGTATACTTCCTACTCTTGCGTTATTACTAGCTGAAATTTATTTCAGAGCTCAATTAGTCTTTCTCCTCTCTCATTCCTAGTACCAAGCCCATATTCTTTAGTAACCCTTTCTTCTACTCCTTCCCCTACAACAGCATTTCAATCCCCCCATGACATTTGGATTTTCATCTCTCTTTACGTACTGAATTATCAGTTCAGTGCCCACATATACTTTCTCAGTATCATGTTCTACTCGCAACGTCGGCATGTATACCTGAACTATTGTTAACGGCATTGGTTTTCTGTCGATTCTGATGAGTACAACCCTATCACTGAACTATTCGCAGTAACTCACTCTGTGCCCTGCCTTCCTATTCATAACGAATCCAACTTCCGTTACACCATTTTCTGTTATTGTTGATATAAACCTGTGCTCGCCTGACCAGAAATCCTTGTCAAAAAATGGCTCTGAGCACTATGCTACTTAACTTCTGAGGTCATCAGTCGCCTAGAACTTAGAACTAATTAAACCTAACTAACCTAAGTACATCACACACATCCATGCCCGAGGCAGGATTCAAACCTGCGACCGTAGCGGTCACGCGGTTCCAGACTGAAGCGCCTTTAACCGCACGGCCACACCGGCCGGCAAATCCTTGTCTTCTTTCCATTTGACTTCACTGATCCCTACTGTATCTAGACTGAGCCTTAGCATTAGAATTTCCCTTTCTTTCTATCTTCCCTGCCACGTTAAGACTTCTGTCATTCCATTCGTAGAACGTTACCCTTTCGCTGGTTATTCAATCTTTTTCTCATAATACTGTTCAGTCTCGCTCCCTTGTTAGCAATAATACAGTATAATAATAGCATCTTGCAGAATAGTCACATCTTAAAATGAGAAACACAAAGAGCACAGAATAAAGTGAATAACACGAAAAAGGAAAATCAAAAGCGTTAGAATAAACTGCTTAGAGTCTGCAAATACTTTTGCCATATGTTTCTCCCAACTGTTTAAATTTCTTTACTTTCTCTTTTCGATCTATTTCTGTCATGACATTTCTTTTAACTTGTTTTATATTCATTACTTTCTTAGCAATTTCTGTTGGCTTCTGCTTCCATAAGATCGATTTGTTACGCCGTTTCTATTAGAAAAAATTTTATCTTCACTGCTGTTTTCCATTTACACTGGTCAGAAAGAACAACACTGACTGTGAGTGACTATTTCTGCCGGTCCTCCCACGCTTTACATCCCACCTCCTGTTCGCTAAAATAGCTATTGTTGGGTAGAACGCAGGTAGTGTCGTCCTCGCGTATGCGACCGCGTTCATAAATGATCGGCTACGAGGATGGATTGGTAAGCCTGGTAATTTACTCCGAAATAACTGTAATTATAATTAATCTGCATTACTATTGTTAAGTGTAGCTCTTGTAACTATTTCTTTGAATCAAATATCTCGGGCTATAATTTATAGGCAGCTATTGTAACGTACTGATGTAGCATACTTTGAAGCAAAGGATGAAATCGAATACCAGCCGAGGATGAAACATTTTTAATTTGAAAACTGTCAGTGAATTACGTAGGGCTCGGAGACCCTCGCAAAAGATTTGTGAGAATCCTGAAGTGATGAGAACGTCACATACATCGGGCCGGTTCTAGATTTATGTTTCTCTATTCTTCAATTTATTTTTCTATTTATCGTTCAGGTACCATGCGACTGTAAGAGACACAGCTATTTGACCATGTACGGTTTACAGAATGCTGGTTAGAACAATTTATAAACGAAAGAATTAATGAAACACTAAAAAGGTTTTAAAAGAGTATGCGAAAGAAGAGCACATTACAGAGAAAAATGCTCAACTAAAGCAGGGGACTCCTATACGGAGTCGAAGGACTGCAGCAAAGGAACCTTTCAACTCGGATACGAATACTGAGGTTTTATCACTCATGTTTTAGGGTTCCTTAGCTCAATCGGTAAGAACGGAATTCTTATTGGATCGTTTTTTGTCCGTCTGTTGTCTGTCTGTGAGACTATTAAAAATCCTTTTTCTCAGGAACGGGTAAGCGTATCAAATTGAAATACCACTTACTGAGGTCCACGGTCCGTTATAGGTGTAAAAAATTGAAGCATGTACAGTAAGTCAATGCAGTCAAAATATCGGCCGTTTACGTCATATATTTTGATACTCACCAACACTGTTCAAAACCTTTTATCCTAGAACTATGAAATTTGGCAGGAAGCAAAGTTTTATAATAAAGCTAAATGAAAAAAACCGAAAAGCGGTACTTTGTAATTATCTCTCACGAAGAAAAAGTATTGTTGTCTTTTGGTCCGAATCTCAATCTGTGCGTCCATCTGTTGAGATTCTCTTTTCTCAGGAACGGATAGTTGAAATTTATGTCACTAACAAAGATCTATAGTCCCTTGGCGATGTAGTAAATGTTAGTTTCTTAGTCAATGTAATAAAAATATACGGCCATTTATGTCACATATTTTGGTGGTCCCTAACTCTCTTATCAAAAGTTACAGGATACTTCCCGTTGACACAGAATCATGAAGCAGGAAGCAACCTCACAGTAACAATGAAGGGAAAAAATTCAAAAATTGTCAATTTGTACTTATATCACACGAAAAAGCTGTATTTTCGTCATACGTTATCCGACTGTCTGTCCGTCTGACTGTTAAGACACCTTTTTCTCAGGAACGGGTTGACATATCAAGTCGAACTTTATGTCACATACTAACGTCTATGGTCCCTTTGGGGTGTAAAAATGTTAAGGTTCTAAGTCATTGCAGTCAAAATATTTTGATACTCGTGAACTCACTCATTAGAACTTTTCGTTGCTCCCCATTCACCTAGAATCATGAAATCTGGCAGCAAACAATGTTTAGTAGTACAAGTAAAGGAAAAATAAGAACATTTTCAATTTGTAATTGTATAGCCAAATAATAATATTTCTTCTGTCGTTTGATAATAATTAAAACATTCTGGGAAGTCTTGGAATTCCTGAGACCGCTGTCTCGCCAGTATCAATGTCGATAACTGACAAGAATCGTCGAAATTCTCAATTGCTGGGCTGGATGAATTATGTATATACATAATTAAGTTTGTACGGAACTCTTGGTACATGAGTCCTACTCTTTCTTACGTGGATTTCTTTTTAGCTCTGCTGGAAGCCTATGAAAAATGAAACCTGCTGAATAGAGCATACATTTCTGTACACCGCTTGAGGAGGTGTTATCCAAGTGCTAATCGTTTTCTCATCTAGTGTTCACTAAATCAATGTTTCAGTTTCATCTGAGTGAGTCAGTATTGGCAACAAGAAATCCCATTATGGAACATTTGTACAGGGACGGCAGTTATATTTTCGAGACGCCTGAACAACTGCCTACATGAAATTTGCGAACTGACGACGCAGATCAGTATAAACGCGCTTTTCTGAGATAAGAATATTCTTGGTGGGTACACACTATTGCCCTAAACTTTAACACTATACAAGATAACAAAGTGAAATCAAGCCAAGTAAACAAAGCCTTCGTGTTTCAGTGTCACAGACAGTGGAGGTTATAGTTATAGTGAAGATAGCGGCATTCAATTTCTGCATTAGATCATGAAAGTGGCAGTTCTAAGAAAATCTTCCATCTACCCTCAGTCCTAAGAATTTTAAATGGTCGACTCCACTGACCGTTTGACCAGTTTGGGACAGTAAATTTCAGTTTTTACAAGGATTCCATTTCAGAAACTGTGTGCACTGCGTTCGGTTGTAGATAGCCGTTAATCTGTGCTGTGAGAGTCACGTGCTGATGTTACTGCTATCCTACTAACTACACTTCTGGCCATTAAAATTGCTACACCACGAAAATGACGTGCTACAAACGCGAAACTGAACCGACAGGAACAAGATGCTGTGATACGCAAATGATTAGCTTTTCAGAGCATTCACACAAGGCTGGCGCCGGTGGCGACACCTACTACGTGCTGACATGAGGAAAGTTTCCAACCGATTTCTCATACACAAACAGTAGTTTACGGCGTTGCCTGGTGAAACGTTATTGTGATGCCTCGTGTAAGGAGGACGAATGCGTGCCATCACGTTTCCGACTTTGATAAAGGTCCGATTGTAGCCTATCGCGATTGGGGTTTATCGTATAGCGACATTGCTACTCACGTTGTTCGAGATCCAATGGCTGTTAGCAGAATATGGAATCGGTGGGTTCAGGAGGGTAATACGGAAAGCCGTACTGGATCCCAACGGCCTCGTATGACTAGCAGTCGAGATGGCAGGCATCTTATCCGCATGGCTGTAATGGATCGTGCAGCCACGTCTCGATCCCTGAGTCAACAGATGGGAACGTTTGCAAAGCCAACAACCATCTGCACGAACAGTTCGACGACATTTGCAGCAGCATGGTCTATCAGCTCGAGACCATGGCTGCATCACAGACAGGAGCGCCTGCGATGGTGTACTCAACGACGAACCTGGGTGCACGAACGGCAAAACGTCATTTTTTCAGGTGAATCCAGGTTCTGTTTACAGCATCATGATGGTCGCATACGTGTTTGGCGACATCGCGGTGAACGCGCATTGGAAGTGTGTATTCGTTATCACCATACTGGCGTATCGCCCGGCATGATGGTATGGGGTGCCATAGGTTACACATCTCGGTCACCTCTTGTTCTCATTGACGGCACTTTGAACAGTGGACGTTACATTTCAGATGTGTTACGACCCGTGGCTCTACCCTTCATTCGATCCCTGCGAAACCCTACATTTCAGCAGGATAATGCACGACCGCATGTTGCAGGTCCTGTACGGGCCTTTCTCGATACAGAAAATGTTCGACTGCTGCCCTGGCAGCACATTCTCCAGGTCTCTCACCAATTGAAACCGTCTGGTCAATGGTGGCCGAGCAACTGGCTCGTCACAATACGCCAGTCACTACTCTTGATGAACTGTGGTATCGTGATGAAGCTGCATGGGGAGCTGTACCTGTACACGCCATCCAAACTCTGTTTGACTCAATGCCCATGCGTATCAAGGTCGTGATTAGGGCCAGAGGTGGTTGTTCTGGGTACTGATTTCTCAGGATCTATGCACCCAAATTGCGTGAAATTGTAATCACATGTCAGTTCTAGTATAATATATTTGTCCAATGAATACCCGTTTATCACCTGCATTTCGTCTTGGTGTAGCATTTTTAATGTCCAGTAGTGCACATCATTTATATTACATTCCTTATCTTTCAGAACACTTGCGTCATTTTCAAAGAGAAATATTTTTGATTCAACTCCCATGTTTAGTGCCAGGTCGTTCAATTGTATCGAGAAAAGCAATGGACTTAGAACACAACACTACGTCTCCTCCGCCCTGCCTGTCCTAGCCATTTCCCCCACCTCCCCCATGCCCTCCACCACCACTTCGATGGTCCCAGTCAGATTCAAACCTCTTCTCTGTCTGTTGGCATTAGAGGATAACTTTTTTCAGTGTGAAGCGAACTGTCGTTGACCTTCCTCCCTAATCCCATAATGTTCCACCTTAGGCAGAAGTTTATTTGTTGTAGACTCACAGTCTCGAAATTTTTTTTAAATATCTTCATATTGACGAATGAATGTACATATAGTATTCACTGCACTTCTTTAAAATGTCCAAACGGTCGAAACAGCAATGTGGATATTTTAATAAATGTACAATCAATGGCGGATTTGACGTCATTTAAAAGAATATACAAAAGTATTGCCTGGGCGACAGAATCAAATGATTTGTTACATTAAAGAATACCCCTGCTGTCCTCAGTCTATCGTTTAGCCCTGCTAGTGTCGCACACACAAAATAATAAATAATATTTTCTGTAGATACCCCCTTCCTCAAGGAATCATTAGTATAAGGGGTATGAGGGCGATCTCTCCATCTGCTGGATCTGTGAGGATAATAGCTTCAATGACAGTATTTCGGATGGTTTGAACCTGTAAATGGATAGTATTAGTTTCTGACGATCAAGATTCCGTAGTAGTATTCTGATCATATGCCGATGAGCCATAAATACAGCTCTCCTGTTTCCTCTTAAAGTCCACTGCGAGGGATAATACAAACTGTGGTGTCACCGCCAGACACCACACTTGCTAGGTGGTAGCCTTTAAATCGGCCGCGGTCCGTTGGTATATGTCGGACCCGCGTGTCGCCACTGTCAGTAATTGCAGACCGAGCGCCGCCACACACCAGGTCTAGAGAGACTTCGTAGCACTCGCCCCAGTGGTACAGCCAACTTTGCTAGCGATGGTTCACTGACAAATTGCGCTCTCATTTGCCGAGACGATAGTTAGCATAGCGTTCAGCTACGTCATTTGCTACGACCTAGCAAGGCGCCATTATCATTTGCTATTTATCTTGTGATGCGTGTACCGTCAGACCGATGTTCACCAATTATGGATTAACGTTAAGTATTCCAACAGCTACGTACTTTATTTGCTAGACTCAAATCCTTTAACTGTTCCAGACCTCAGGCCAGCCTGCGTGAGCTTAAACGCGTGCCTTTCGGCTTCACCTCCTAGTGGCTTGGCTGTCTTGCCAAGTCACAACACAAACAATGTATTTTTGTGTAAAATTATACCGGGTGATCAAAAACTCAGTATAAATTTGAAAACTGAATAAATCACGGAATAATGTAGATAGAGAGGTACAAATTGACACACATGCTTGGAATGACATGGGGTTTTATTAGAACCAAAAAAATACAAAAGTTCAAAAAATGTCCGACAGATGGCGCTTCATCTGATCAGAATACCAATAATTAGCATAAAAAAGTAAGACAAAGCAAAGATGGTGTTCTTTACAGGAAATGCTCAATATGTCCACCATAATTCCTCAACAATAGCTGTAGTCGGGGAATAATGTTGTGAACAGCACTGTAAAGCATGTCTGGAGTTATGGTGAGGCATTGCCGTCGGATGTTATCTTTCAGCATCCCTAGAGATGTCGGTCGATCACGATACACTTGCGACTTCAGGTAATCCCAAAGCCAATAATCGCACGCACTGAGGTCTGGGGACCTGGGAGGCCAACCATGACGTAAGTGGCGGCTGAGCACACCATCACCACCAAACGACGCGCGCAAGAGATCTTTCTAATAAAATCCCATGTCATTCCACGCATGTGTGTTAATTTTTGCCTCTCTATCTACATTATTCGATGGGTTGTTAAGTTTTCAAATTTATACTGACTTTTTGGTCACCCGGTATATAAGGAGAAAGAATGTGAATAGAAGAAGCAATTTGTGTAATGGTTTAAAGTCATTGGTACTGTAGACAAAACTGTCTTCCAGAAAGAAAACAAAACAGCACATTTTAACAGCACAGCACTGTATTTTCTTTCTTGCTGTCTCTTTTAACAGAACACCTGCACATCGTTGTTTAAAAAATATATAGCTCATGTCTACCTGAATATGTGCAAAAATTTGATGTAAAGCGAGCAAGAGTTTTTTGAGATTTTTGCTAACAACGTCTGCCTATTATATCTAAGACAAATTTATATACTACACTACTGACCATTAAAATTGCTACACCACGAAGATGACGTGCTGCAGACACGAAATTTAACCGACAGGAAGAAGATGCTGTGATATGCAAATGATTAGCTTTTCAGAGCATTCAAACGAGGTTGGCGCCGGTGGTGACACCTACAACGTGCTGACATGAGGAAAGTTTCCAACCGATTTCTCATACACAAACAGCAGATGACCGGCGTTGCCTGGTGAAACGTCGTTGTGATGCCTCGTGTAAGGAGGAGAAATGCGTACCATCACGTTTCCGACTTTGATAAAGGTCCGATTGTAGCCTATCGCGATTGTGGTTTATCGTATCGCGACATTGCTGCTCGCGTTGGTCGAGATCCAATGACTGTTAGCAGAATATTGAATCGGTAGGTTCAGGAGGGTCAGACGGAACGCCGTGGTGGATCCCAACGGCCTCGTATCACTAGCAGTCGAGATGACAGGCATCTCATCCGCATGGCTGTAACGGATTGTGCAGGCACGTCTCGATCCCTGACTCAACAGATGGGGACGTTTGCAAGACAACAACCATCTGCACGAACAGTTGGACGACGTTTGCAGCAGTATGGACTATCAGCTCGGAGACCATGGCTGCGGTTACCCTTGACACTGCATCACAGACGGGAGCGCCTGCGATGGTGTACTCAACGACGAACCTGGGTGCACGAATGGCAAAACGTCATTTTTTCGGATGAATCCAGGTTCTGTTTACAGCATCATGATGGTCGCATCCGTGTTTGGCGACATCGCGGTGAACGCACATTGAAAGTGTGTATTCGTCATCGCCATACTGGCGTATCACCCGGCATGATGGTATGTGGTGCCATAGGTTACACATCTCGGTCACCTCTTGTTCGCATTGACGGCACTTTGAACAGTGGACGTTACATTTCAGATCTGTTACGACCCGTGGCTCTACCCTTCATTCGATCCCTGCGAAACCCTACATTTCTGCAGGATAATGCACGACCGCATGTTGCAGGTCCTGTACGGGCCTTTCTGGATACAGAAAATGTTCAACTGCTGTCGAGGCCAGCACATTTTCCAGATCTCTCACCAATTGAAAACGTCTGGTCAATCGTGGCCGAGCAACTGGCTCGTCACAATACGCCAGTCACTACTCTTGTTGAACTGTGGTATCGTGATGAAGCTGCATGGGCAGCTGTACCTGTACACACCATCCAAGCTCCGTTTGACTCAATGCCCAGGCGTATCAAGGCCGTTATTATGGCCAGAGGTGGTTGTTCTTGGTACTGATTTCTCAGGATTTATGCACCCAAACTGCGTGAAAATTTATTTACATGTCAGTTCTAGTATAATATATTTGTCCAATGAATACGCGTTTATCATCTGCATGTTTTCTTGGTGTAGCAATTTTAATGGTCAGTAGTGTATATTTATTTAAAAATTATACTGTCTTTGGTCATTGAAATTTATTAGAGTATCGTGTGAAAATTTGAAGTAAATCGATAAAAAAGTTTCGAAATTTTTAATAATGAGGTTTCCTCTTTATATAGTACGTATATATTTATATACAGTATATATTTTAAATACGTGTAGACTATGTCCTTATGAACGTTTAGTAGAGTATCGTGCTAAATTTGTAGTAAGTAGGCGAAGACGTTCCTAGAGTTTTGTTTTCCCTATTATATAATATGTATATTTGCATATGACATATATGAAAAAGGATAGAGCCCATGTCCCTCCAAATGTTTGTTAAAGTATCCTGTAAAAGTCTTAAGTAAATCGTGACAACTTTTCGAGGTTATGTATCATCTATATCAAAAATATGTAGCATATGTCCGTCTGTACATTTGTTAGAGTACCGTATGGTGTAAAAATCTGATATAAACCGGTCAAGAACTTTTCGAGATTTTTGCTAAAAAACTTTCTGTGGTGGATTATTGAAAGTTTAATTGTCATAGAAGGAGGATATGATATGTTGATCACGCACATTCTACCCTGATAATTTTTTCACAAGTGACCATATAGTTTAGTTTCAGTTTTGTTCTGAGAGCTATTTATTCTGTTGATACGCTGCATTGTTTTGGACTGTTTAATGACATTCCTCAGCGTTGTGTAGTATTTTCTGTAGTGTAATTCTATCTCTTACTGTCCTTCATATTATGACACAGCTCCAGTTTCCTCCTACGTGATAGAGTAATGCCACTAGTTATCCAAATTTGTTACTTATGCGATTGTCTAACTGCCTGCAATTTTTTAATATGAAAACGTTCTTCATCGCTGTCGTATGTGCACTTCCACTTCAAAAAATTATAAATTCCAATTTTAATTTCTTAGATCCAAACTAAAACAATTTTATTACGTCTACATACATATGCCGCAAGCTATTGCTCACTGCGCGGTACTTTGTACCATTGGTAGACATTCACTTTCCTGTTGCATGTGCAAATGGAGTGAAGGAAATCATTATTACCAGCATGTCACTGCACGAGCTCTAATATACCTCATTTTATCCTTATGTTTGCGCATTTCATGTATAATCGAGTACGAGCACAAAATTAATAACAAACTAAAAAAAAATTTTCTAGTTAAAGTCTACAATGTCCCACGTAAGTATGAGGCGAAATTTTGTTTGCAAATTATCCAAAGGATCATGTTTTCTTGATAAAGCCATGCTCGGCATAAACGAAGCATTGCGTTTGGACTCTAGGAGATATGACCCTGGAGAGCTGTGACACAATCCAGGCCAGGTTCGAAAATAGGTGCGAAAGTAGTACAAAGGTTGTCAAGTTTCTGGTAGGGACGCCTCAGAGACGACCTGAGCTTTGTCGTGGACGGAAAATCCAAACAACGAGAAGACATTCAGACTGATAATGTTTCTGGCTGAGTGAATATCGACTGCAAACAGCATTATCACCCACGTGACCTTTTTGTAGGCAGCGATGACTGTGAGTTGACCCTGGAGGGCAACTGAACTGTCACCATATACTACCATTCTAAAGGAGGGTGGGACTAATTCTGGGGAACCTAGACGCTACATACATTTAGAGGTCTACCAATGAAAAGGTAGCTCCTGTGCCCAACTGGAAATGGACGTCTTTTCTCGCAATTGTGAGGATTATAAACTGCATGGTACTGGAAGGATAGCGTGGGGGAACGATTGTCTGAAGTTCATGCACCATTTCTTGACGCATGCAAAGAAACGGATACGATTATGTTGGTGGTTTATGGCAGACTGTTCGGAGATGTCTATATTTTGACAGCGGTTGCAGTGCACCCTGCGATCCGGACACTCAGCACGCACCTGCAATCTGAAGCAGTCTGGGAGTGACGGAAGATCCCACTTAACACGCCGTTGGGGTGTGAGTGGCTGTTCAGAGGCCATCGACACATCCGAAACTGACAAGTCACGGCGCCACCAACATGGAAGAATTTCGCGTTCCTCGGGTGCGATGTGGTGATTGGACCAGTGCCATCCGCGGTCGAGCAACGAGGCACTCTTTTGCTGCCTGCACGATTCCGAAATATCGCCCATGATGGGTTGTAAGCTTGAGACCAGACCCATGTACATTGTAACGGAACCTATTAAAGGCTTTACTTTACCGAAGTATGCGATACCCTTCAAATTCAACTAGTTTAACGAGTATTTATGATTATAGAAAAGATATTGTGTATGTTAACAATAATTGCATAACATGTCTCCATAAACAGTCAGCCCATGAAATTATACTGAATAACTGACCCACACAAAAGTTAATATCACTTGATCACTGATACAGCAAATGTCATAATGTAAAAATAGTAAGTTCATCTTAAATAATTAATATGAGGTACGAAAAATAGTGGCCAGCTTACGTATTTTGGATCTCCTTAAATAAAAATCACCCAGTGAAACCTATTTGTTCACTAGGACCGTTTTCACTCAATATTCACGTAAACACTCCTATTTTAGACGAAAACCAATGTAATTCTTAATAATTCATGTTATTTACTTATTTATGCAAATTAGAGAAGTCAATTGACAAACATCTAAAAAAAACGGCCTTTTTGTAACAAAGAATTATTCTGTCAAGGCAACAAATCTGTCTGTCATTTTAATAACATGTTAAATTATGTCACTCGATATAAATTAATAACTTTTCTGCACAAATTACGATAACAGATGTACATGTGACTTATAAACTATATCTCTTTTTAATAGTTCTTTGACAAGGGTATAAATATAAGCAGCAAGAGGGTGGGGAGCGGAGTCTGAATGTCACTTTGGTAAAGTGTATGTGTGTTATTGTTCGAGGTGGATAAACATTGCAAAGCACATGTAAAAGAAGTGCTACTTTGTGTTGTGTCATTGTCTTTGGTGGGCAGTGGAATTAAGATGGCCACCATAGTAATAAATATTTGAATTTTTAATATTTGTTGGTTTCGCTCATTATTTATCATCAAAAGCACATCAAAAACACGGGACCTCATCTTTTTATCCCTAGACAACTAGATTTAAAGCCAGCATTAGCATCGAGACACAGCAGCAATCCAGCAAGCAGCAGCGATTACCACAATGCATTTTAATGGCGCCAACCTAACATCAGGTGCTAACAAGCTCCGTAAATGGGAGTGAAATAGTGCGATTGTAGCAATATCTACGATTAGGCGACCATTGTAACTTCCAGAGCAGGATCCCGTTGGACCACAACGCCTCGAACTGAGGAGTCTGCAAATGAGGTTTTGTATGCTGGGTTTGCAACTCAGTCTTTGTATATCAGTCACACATTAGTAATACGACTGATGAGGTTACTTACACTGATCGGCCAGAACACCTACCTAACAGCCAGTATGTCCACTTTCTGCACGAACAACAGCTGTGATGTGTCGTGGCATGGAAGAAGGTGTGAGGCCTTGGTAGGTTTCTGGAAGGAGTTAGCACCACATCTGCACATACAAGCCACCTGAGTAACGTAATTTCAAGAGGAGGGGTGCGATAAGCTCTGACACCACATTGAGTCACATCCCAAATGTGTTCGAGGGTTCAGATCGGACGAGTTGGGGGGGGGGGGGGGGGGGCAGCACATCAACTGGAACTCGCCACTGTGTTCCTCAAACCACTTCACCACACTACCGTAGGAAAACATGTTGGTCATGGAGGGGTGTACGTGGTCTGCAACTAGTGCACGATACTCCTTGGCCGTCATGGTGCCTTGAATTAGCTCCACTGGACCCATGGATGCCCACCTGAATGTCCCCAGAGCATAACGGAACCGCCACCAGGTTGTCTCCGTCCCGTAGGACACGTGTGAAGGAGTTGTTCCCCTGGAAAACGACGGATTCGCGCCCTCCCATCGGCGTGATGAAGAAGGTATCAGGATTCGTATGACCATGCAACGCTCTGCCACTGCACCAACGTCTAGTGTCGATGGTCACGTGCCCATTTCAGTCGTAGTTGCCTAGGGACACACTTGTAATCTGCCCAGTATTAAATTTTGATGTTAGTTCCGCCACAGTTCGCCGCCTATCCTGTTTTACCAGTCTGCGCAGCCTACGATGTCAAACATCTGTAATGAGGGGTGGTCTCCCGTGGTGTCGTACACAGAACAGCACCCACCACCAGGTAGCACCACAGGCGTCGATAGGTCGACAACTCACTCCAGAGACGGCGTATAATCCAGATGTTCCCGCACCAAGAAGATGACCGGCTTCTACTTGCGTACTTGGCGCCGCATCGTCTGCTTCTAGCGAGTCCACACCGGGAACATTCTAGTAGGACGAGAACTGTTTACTATCCAGGCTTAATTTCTGGAATAGTACTTGCACTTCAGCATCTGCTGCCTGAGCCGATTTGTACGAAGCTGAGTATTCGCCGAGGAGGGAAATAATCTGCGCAAGTTACACGATTAATTTTTGCTTTTGTCCGCTCACTCTTGTTATTTACTTCTTGCTGTTTCTTTTTATATGTCTAGTGCATTAGTGTGTAGCCCTCAGGACGGACACTGCTGCTGAGATGAATATGTTACTTTGCGGGAGACCTCTAATCCAAATTCCTGCGTCACAAGACGGTTCTCTAATATATGTAATTCAGTTAAAGAGCGAGAAAATCCAGTTGTTGACGCAAGTCATGACGCAGCTAACACAACAACAACAACAGCAGCAGCAGCAGAATCTACGAGCAGCACTTCGGTCTCGGCTGCAGCTTCCATCAGCCATTCACCCATTCCGCAGTCTCAACAAACAGCATGACTGGTCGGAATACTTAGCTCGGTTGATGAGTCATATGGAGGCATACCAATTGCAAGGTACGAAGAGCAATGCATTTTTTTTTTCTTTCAGTAGTGAGCATAGAAGTTTACAGGCTTATAGTGTAATTGTTTGCTGTCAAACAACCAGAGCAATTAGAGTTTGAGACTTCAGTTAGCACGTTAACCACACTCGTGACTGCTGCAGGGTTCAAGTTTTGCCGCCTTCAGCGGGAGCAGGTGAAACTCATAAACAATGGATAACTGAATTACAAAGTTTAACTAGGTATCACAAATTTTTGTGTCGTTGTGAACAACCATACAGTGATATCATGCTGCGTGACGCTATAACTCAAAATATTCGTGACGATAGAATTCGTGCTACTATTTTGAAACAACTAGATCCTTCTATAAATACAGTGTTACAGTTAATTGAGGCTCAGGACACTTGTGATTTAGCTAAGTGTGAGATGCAAATGTCAAATATTAACGAATTTCTTAGTGATAGTATTAGTAGTGTTGTAGAACAGTCCCGTGCCAGAGCGGCCCGTGTGATACAGCGTGTGACGTCACGTACAGAGACAAACGTTGCCACGGTGCGCCGGCAGAAAAACACACACACACACACACACAGCAAAGTCTTGCCCAAAGTGCTTTAGTCGCCATGCCATAAGCGTGCTCAGTGCCCATGTCGCGACGCTATTTGTTATTTTTGCAACACAAAAGTCACTTTCTGTCAGTGTGCATGAAAAATTTGTGTACAGCAAATTCCCAAGCAACATGCCACTAAACCATTTCAGATCATTAATGTTGTCACGGCACAGCCAGCTAAGGAGTAATGCGACCCGGTGGCTGTAGTATATGTTGTGAAAGGTGGCCCAAGTACAAAACATGGCGAACACCAGTCGGCTGATTTTCATGTGCCAAACAAGTCACGCCGACACAAACACTGGTCCACTACTAAATTTTTGACTACTTCACTTGTCAAGCATTGTAGCAATAGACATGAAGTTATAGTTCTCTCTTAGATGTGGAACGTAGTCGGGAGGAAGTGTTTGTTACTTTGCCAATAGCTAAGAAAGATGGGAAACTGCAATGGACACTGTTGCTTTAGTTACACTTCTGAACAAACTTACTTATGAACGATTAGGTTCACCAATACTGAGTCCAGCTACGCATGTGTTGTCAGCTTATAACAGATAGGAAATTCCAGTTTTAGGAACTTTCAGTATGCCAGTTGCTTATCAAGGTGTAATGAAGACAGTTGTATCACTGTGCTTTCTGCCACATCTTCGCAGAATATTTTTGGCTTTTGACATTTTCTGATTGTCTATCCACAAGCCAGTGTAGCAAATTCCAAACAGATATGCCTACAGACAACCTTCAAGCTCTGTGTGACTAATTTAATGAACTTTTCAGCGACGGTCCTGTTGTGTGAACAATCTTCGACTGTGTGCTGACTTTCAAGTCGACTGTGATAGACACGTACTCTTCGCTCCGCCCAGAGGAACTGATGGATAGATTAGGCGAGCGTCACTATTTTTTCAAGATAGACTTGGCAGATGCTTATTTCTAGTTACCTTTGGATGACTGCTCAAAGGAAGTTTTGGTTATTAACACTCATCTCAGGTTATTTGAGTTTCAACGCCTGCCCTTCGGTAGTGTCTCAGCGCCGGCGATCTTTCAATGTTTTTTAGAACAAGTGACTGCCAAGATGCCTTCTTGCTCAAATTACCTGGATGTCATTGTCGTGTCTGGACGTTCTGCAGAAGTTTATTTAGCAAGTCTCGGGTGCCTTTTCCAAGTACTGTTCTCGGCAGGCCTCAAGTTTCGCCTTTTTTTTCCAGACCGGAGTAGAATATTTAGGACGTTTTATTAATGTACAGGGTACTCACCCCACTCAGGCTCATTTACAAACCATTAAAGATTTTACCTCCCAGAAATATAAAGGAACCGTAAGCAGTGATAGGAAAACTGAACTACTACCTCAAATTCAATCCTCACGCCTCTCAGATTGGAGTTCTGCTTCACAAGTTACAGTGTAAGAATGTTCCGTTTGCATAGACCAGTTGACTTTTGATCAACGGAAACGGGCGCTGGTTGGTACTCGTAACACGTGCCTCATACATTTTGATCCAGTTAAGCCATTGGTGCTGGCGGATGATGCTTCCTCTATTGGCCTAGGCGCCGTTCTGTCGCATCGTGTCGCATCAACGTAGCAGACTTCTGTCTAAGACTCGCGCAATTTACTGTCAGATTCAAAAAGAAGCATTGACGATCATTTATGGTATAACCAAGTTTCATCATTACCTGTGTGGAAGGAAGTTCTACCTTGGCACGGGTCATAGGCCACTCACTTCACTGTTCCACTCAACCAAGCCTGTTCCACCACACACGGCGCAGAAATTGCAACGATGGGTTTTATTGCTGACGAACTACAACTATGAAACCTTGTACCGCCCTATGGCTCAATGTCCCAACGCCGATATGTTGTCAAGTTGACCGGTGAATAAGGATGATCAGTTCGATTCCTCCGAAGCATCGTGTTGTCAGATGCTCTGGACGCTTCGCAGTTCACAATTTTCCATGGACTTCCGTCGCGTAGCACAGGAGACAGTTGCGGATGCAGATTGAAGCATTGTGCTTAGTTACATGCCAACGGCCTTGCCACAGTGGTGACACCGGTTCCTGTCAGATCACCAAAGTTAGAAGCTGTCGAGCTGGGATTGCACTTGGATGAGTGACCGTCCGGTCTATTGTGCGCTTTTGGCAAGCGGGGAGCACTCAGCCCTTGTCGGGCAAACTGAAGAGCTACTTCATTGAGAAGTTGCATCTCTGGTCACGTAAACTGACATACGGCCGGGAGAGCGGTGTGCTGACCACATGTCTCTCCATATCCGCATCTAGTGACGCCTGTGTGCTGAGGATGAAACGGCGGCTGGTCGGTACCGTTGGGCCTTCCAAGGCCTGTTCGGACAGAGTTTGGTTTTAGCAGGATCGCCAAGGAGACTGATAGAAATTGTTTGGCCAGAAGTACGTCGATTCGCTCACCGTCAAGAAGTGTCAGTACGACTGTTACACATTGAGAATGACCAGGCCCAGGTCATAATACCAAACACCCTTCAGCAGGATGTTTTAAGGCTGTTGCATCAGGGACAGTGCGGTATAGTGAGGACAAATCAGCTTGCTCGACGCATTTTTTCTTGGCCAAAGATGGACGCGCAGATTGCAGACATGACTACACGCTGCGCCGCTTGCATAGAGCAACAGGCGACTCCATCTCAATGCTTCTCTGACTAACTACGCCCCACCGGTCCGTAGAAACGCATCCACATTGACTTGGCTACACCTTTCTGGAACACACGATGGCTTATTGCAGTGGTTACCTTCAGTAGTTTTCCCCTTGTGGTTCTGATGAACTTGCGACGTCGGCCACTACGATACTGCAAAGTTCCTTTGGACATGCATGCATGTGCAAAGGCCGGAGACTTGAACCCGAATTTTTGCATGTCCGAAGGTACAGGCACAGCGGCGACTACATCCGTTATGAAATCCATTAAATGTGTTCGCAGTTGCGAATAAGGACAACCATCAGCTGTAGAATGGAACTTTGCATCGTAATCAGAATAATACAGGCACTGGAATATTGTATTTCTCTGCCGATACCGGGCAAGCGACTTTCAGGTACAACGCCTGACCTGTACGGGAATATACATAATGATTGTAGGAGTCCAGGCCATAGACGCATGTTGGACAACATATGGAAGTTTGGGTCTGGCCGTGAGTTGTGCACGGATAGCCAAATGTTAAGCGACTGCTCGCGATTAGAGGGAAATCTAGGTTCGAGTCCCGGTCCGGCACCAATTTTCACTGTCGTCATTCCATTCTGACACTTGTCCTTATTCGCAACTGCGAATGCATTTAATGTACAAAATTTTCTTGGCTTCTTCCCCTACTGGGAAAACACCGGAACCTGCTTCACCCTCTGAGACTCAATGATCCTGCCAGTGTGTTCCGTTTTACACATTCAGCACACAGCCAGGAACCAGAGTCGCGGCCGTGCGCTGCAGACCAGATAGCATCTCAGCCCTATGCGCTTCCCATGGATGTGGACGCGTCCTCATCCCCCATGCCATCATCGCAGCATCCAGCCTCCGGCGATAGAAACTCCGGCCCTGGATGTATGCGTGTGCTCTCCGTGTGGTTTTCCAGGCATTCGCCAGGACGCGGATGGGAGCCTGTTGCCGGCTTCGGGCCCGGTTCCCGTCCTACCCACTGCACCTGCACCCAAACCTCGCGTTCGTCGTCGGCTTACACCGTAAGCAGTAGCGACCACTGTTAGATTAGATTAGATTAGATTAATACAAGTTCCATGGATCATGAATACGATATTTCGTAATGATGTGGAACGAGTCGAATTTTCTAATACATGACATAATTAGGTTAATTTAACAACATACTTAAGTTAATATAACAACTTTATTTTTTTGTGTTTTTTGTTTTTCTTTGTTTTCTTTTATTTTTTTTATTTTTTAAATATTTTTTTTTATTTTTCTTCTTAATTTATATCTAAAAATTCCTCTATGGAGTAGAAGGAGTTGTCATTCAGAAATTCTTTTAATTTCTTCTTAAATACTTGTTGGTTATCTGTCAGACTTTTGATACTATTTGGTAAGTGACCAAAGACTTTAGTGCCAGTGTAATTCACCCCTTTCTGTGCCAAAGTTAGATTTAATCTTGAATAGTGAAGATCATCCTTTCTCCTAGTATTGTAGTTATGCACACTGCTATTACTTTTGAATTGGGTTTGGTTGTTAATAACAAATTTCATAAGAGAGTATATATACTGAGAAGCTACTGCGAATATCCCTAGATCCTTAAATAAATGTCTGCAGGATGATCTTGGGTGGACTCCAGCTATTATTCTGATTACACGCTTTTGTGCAATAAATACTTTATTCCTCAGTGATGAATTACCCCAAAATATGATGCCATATGAAAGCAATGAGTGAAAATAGGCGTAGTAAGCTAATTTCCTAAGATGTTTATCACCAAAATTTGCAATGACCCTTATTGCATAAGTAGCTGAACTCAAACGTTTCAGCAGATCATCAATGTGTTTCTTCCAATTTAATCTCTCATCAATGGACACACCTAAAAATTTGGAATATTCTACCTTAGCTATATGCTTCTGATTAAGGTCTATATTTATTAATGGCGTCATACCATTCCCTGTACGGAACTGTATGTACTGTGTCTTATCAAAATTCAGTGAGAGTCCGTTTACAAGGAACCACTTAGTAATTTTCTGAAAGACAGTATTGACAATTTCATCAGTTAATTCTTGTTTGTCAGGTGTGATTACTATACTTGTATCATCAGCAAAGAGAACTAACTTTGCCTCTTCATGAATATAGAATGGCAAGTCATTAATATATAATAAGAACAACAAAGGACCCAAGACTGACCCTTGTGGAACCCCATTCTTCATAGTTCCCCAGTTTGAGAAATGTGCTGATCTTTGCATGTTATGAGAACTACTTATTTCAACTTTCTGCACTCTTCCAGTTAGGTACGAATTAAACCATTTGTGCACTGTCCCACTCATGCCACAATACTTGAGCTTGTCTAGCAGAATTTCATGATTTACACAATCAAAAGCCTTTGAGATCACAAAAAATCCCAATGGGTGGTGTTCGGTTATTCAGATCATTCAAACTTTGATTGGTGAAAGCGTATATGGCATTTTCTGTTGAAAAACCTTTCTGGAAACCAAACTGACATTTTGTTAGTACTTCATTTTTACAGATATGTGAAGCTACTCTTGAATACATTACTTTCTCAAAAATTTTGGATAAAGCTGTTAGAAGGGAGATTGGACGGTAATTGTTGACATCAGATCTATCCCCCTTTTTATGCAAAGGTATAACAATAGTGTATTTCAGTCTATCAGGGAAAATGCCCTGTTCCAGAGAGCTATTACACAGGTGGCTGAGAATCTTACTTATCTGTTGAGAACAAGCTTTTAGTATTTTGCTGGAAATGCCATCAATTCCATGTGAGTTTTTGCTTTTAAGCAAGTTTATTATTTTCCTAATTTCAGAGGGAGAAGTGGGTGAGATTTCAATTGTATCAAATTGCATAGGTATGGCCTCTTCCATTAACAGCCTAGCATCTTCTAATGAACATCTGGATCCTACTATATCCACAACATTTAGAAAATGATTATTAAAAATATTTTCAACTTCTGACTTTTTGTTTGTAAAGTTTTCATTCAATTTTATGGTAATACTGTCTTCCTCTGCTCTTGGTTGACCTGTTTCTCTTTTAATAATATTCCAAATTGTTTTAATTTTATTATCAGAGTTGCTGATTTCAGACATGATACACATACTCCTGGATTTTTTAATAACTTTTCTTAATATAACACAGTAGTTTTTATAATTTTTGATAGTTTCTGGGTCACTACTCTTTCTTGCTGTCAGATACATTTCCCTTTTCTGGTTACAAGATATTTTTATACCCTTAGCAAGCCATGGTTTGTTACAAGGTTTCTTACGAGTATATTTAACTATTTTCTTGGGGAAGCAGTTTTCAAATGCATTTACAAAAATGTCATGAAATAAATTATATTTTTAATTGGCATCAGGTTCACGGTACACCTCATCCCAGTCTAACTGCTATAGGCTTTCCCTGAAATTTGCAATTGTTAAATCGTTGGCTGAACGTACTACTTTGGAGGACTATTTAGTATTGCTGAATGGAGCTATGTCATATATTGTAACTAGCTGTGCACCATGATCAGAAAGACCATTCTCAACAGGCTGAGCATTTATCTGGTTAAACTTATCTTGGTCTATAAAGAAGTTACCTATCAGTGAGCTGCTATCCTTTACCACCTGAGTAGGAAAATCAATAACGGGTATCAAATTGAAAGAACCGAGCAATACTTCAAGGTCATTTTTCCTATTACCCTCTTTCAGAGAATCTACATTGAAGTCCCCACAAATAATAATTTGCTTCCCCCTGTCTGACAGATAGCACAACAAGGAGTCCACATTTTTCAGAAATAGATGAAAATTTCCTGATGGGGACCTATATACAGTTACAATTATAAATGTGCCTTTATTTAATTTAAGCTCACAGGCACATGCTTCTATATGTTTCTCTACACAAAACTTTTTTGTTTCTATACATTTTGCACAATGATAACTTTTGACATATATGGCAACTCCTCCTTTCTCCATACTTTCTCTCATTACATGTGCAGAGAGCTTATATCCACTTACATTTACCTTATCCATATCAGTAACAATGTGATGCTCAGACAGGCATAGTATATCTATTTCATTCTCAGCTTCTAGATCTTCTAAACAAACCAGAAGCTCATCTACTTTATTCTTTAAACTCCCAATATTTTGATGAAATATACTTACATTATTTTTAATTATACTTTAATGAGAACCTTTCCTTATTCTAACATTTGCAGTACTCTCCTGTCTGAGTTTCTCATTGTGCTTAGGCCTAGTTCCTATACCAGTGGTCACATGGTGTTCAGAGAGGCAGATTATGTCAACTGGGTTGGGTGACTTTAATTCATCAATACAATTACCTAGGACTGAGATACAACTTGGTGGAGATAAAATTTCTGGTGATTGGTGAAAATTTATAATTGATAGCTGTGATTGGTGATCAAATGTGCTAGAATTGTGCTGTTTAATTTCTTTCCTAAACTGAAGATTTGTTTCAATCCTGACATCTCGTAGAACATGACATCTTTCTGTCTTACCTATCCTAAAAAAGGTGCTGCTCCAACACCTGTAACCACTGGTATTTTACCATTCATGGCAGTGCCTCCCCCCCTTAAATTTCCTGCTATTACCCCAGCCAGTTTCCCCTTCCCTTTCCTGTTGAGATGTAGGCCGTGCCTGGTATAGTCCCACCTACTGAGATAATCAACAGGAACCACACCAATATGAGCCCCCGCACCCGACCCAAGCAGCTGTTCCAACTCCAAATTAACTCTCCCAACAGAAGAGTTCAAATGAGGCCGGTCATGGCGTCTCAGGACAGATACAAATTCAACATTGGTGTGTCTCGATGCCGACGCAATCTTTACCAGGTCACACTCTATACTGTACCCAGGATCTCTGTCGATGCTGTTCCCTGGCCCTCCCACAATAACCACGGTGTCTTCCCTGGTAAATCCTTTACAGAGTGAACCTAAATCCTCTGTCACCTGATCCAGACTAGCACTTGGTTTGAAAAAATTTGTGACCTGGTATTCTGGTCCTAATTCCTCCTGCAGAAGTTGGCCTACAATTCTGGCATGAGAACTGCCTAACAACAAAACTTTCTTCCTTTTCGATGACTTTCCTACATTCTTTTTCAATTTCCTATTGAAATTTTGTTGTGTCCTGTCTACACCTACCTCTGCTTGAGGCTCATCAGTTTCTAACTGAAGCAACAGGTCAAACTTATTTTTGACATTCACCACAAAACTGTCAGACTTAGTTCTAGGCCTGTTCCTTCTGCTACCTGTTGCCACTTCCCACCTCTCTTTGCCCTTCTCCCTCCTTAACCTGTCCAGATCTTCCCTAGCCTGATCTGGCTAAGCCTGAATCGCAGCAATTTTCCCCTCCTGTTCCACTATCTTCCTATCTCTGCTGCACATCCTACATAACCACTGATGAGCCTGATACACTTCCCCAACACCCACGCCACTGCAGTCCCCCCAGTGAAAAAAACTACTACATCCATCACACCAAACCCTGGAACAAACAATTCTACGGCAAGTCAGGCACTTCTCACTCATGGCAAAAATAATACTTTAGCTAGAATAAATCAATTAAATTACCGAAAATCAAAACAGACGTTACAAGAATTAAGCCTATTCACAAATGTATATAAGCAAGTTTCTGATTTAAAATTCCGCTGTTTTTCTGAGATCTGTATTAAAACAATAAAGGTATACGCTATTTATTATATATTTCACTCGATGGAATGAAAAAAAGGACAATTAAACGAGATACTTTAACTTTGATTCTCCAAAAACGTTACGAGAATTAGGCCTATAAACAAATGTATATAGGCAAGTTTCTGATATAAAGTAACGCTGTTTTTCTGAAATCTGTATTAAAACAATGAAGTTATACGCTATTTACGGTAGTTTACTTATTTGTTACCGAGAAACTAGTTAAATTACCGCGAAACAAGAAAGAAACACGTTTACAAAATTTAAGCCTAAGGGCGACTTCGCGAAGTTACGATCTTTTCGTGTTTTCTGAAAAAATACGCAAAGAAAACTCAAACCTTTAATGGCAAGACTAAACGATACACTAATGCACGTATTTAATTTGTTGTCGGCGTTAAACTAAATTATATTTCTGTCTAAATCACTTAACTTTCTGGAAATGGTTTCTGGCGTCACTTACTCGGCGGCCATCTTGTAAGGAGATATTGGGGGG
Organism: Schistocerca serialis cubense; assembly: GCF_023864345.2. Classification (NCBI taxonomy): domain Eukaryota; kingdom Metazoa; phylum Arthropoda; class Insecta; order Orthoptera; family Acrididae; genus Schistocerca; species Schistocerca serialis. The sequence continues at coordinate 674,767,694 of NC_064641.1, forward strand.
GGGGGGGGGGGGTGAGGTCGTAAGCACAGCACCCACCGCCAGACAGCACCACAGGCGCCGATTGTTCGACAATCCACTCCAGACAAGGCGCATAGCCCAGCGATTGCCGCACCATAAAGTTGCAGCGATGGCGCCGCCAGAGAAGTGATACGTGCTGGAGCCACAGCAGAACGGGCAGTTCCAAGTCAGCTCCACTGGCTTCTGCTTCTGTATTTCGCGCTGCATCGTCTGCTTCTAGCGAGTTCACACCAGCCCTTATTCAGTGAACATTCTATTGGGACAAAAACTGTTTACTATTCAGCCTTAGCTCCTGGAATATGCTGCCTGAGCCGATTTGTATAAAGCTACATATTCGTCAGTAGATGTGTACTTTCTTGTCACTAATCGTTATCAGTATTTCAGTATTCTCCTAGTAAAGTCTGGATGTGGTTTCACTCTGGTTTCGCCACGTGTTGTAGACGCACACCACAGCACTCCTTCAACACACGACAAGTCGTGCATTTTCTGAAATGCTCGTGCCGAGCCTCCAGACCATCACAATCAGCCCTTGCTCGAACTCAGATACATCGCGCGCCTTCCAGATTTACACAGGGACAGCACTGATACTACATCCACCGTGCGTGTGTCTGACTAGCAGACATTCCTCGCCATGTGAGGCTGCTATCGCCTGGGCGTGCTTATATCGATAGTACGAAGTGCATCCAAGTTCTAAGGCCTCCGTTTTTTTTTTTTTGCTAATTAACTACTCACCCGAAATCGATGAAACTGGCGTTACTTCTCGACGTAATCGCCCTGCAGACGTACACATTTTTCACAACGCTGACGCCATGATTCCATGGCAGCGTCGAAGGCTTCTTTAGGAGTCTGTTTTGACCACTGGAAAATCGCTGAGGCAATAGCAGCACGGCTGGTGAATGTGCGGTCACGGAGAGTGTCTTTCATTGTTGGAAAAAGCCAAAAGGCACTAGGAGCCAGGTCAGGTGAGTAGGGAGCATGAGGAATCACTTCAATGTTGTTATCACGAAGAAACTGTTGCGTAACGTTAGCTCGATGTGTGGGTGCGTTGCCTTGTGAAACAGCACACGCACAACCCTTCCAAGACGTTTTTGTTGCAGTGCAGGAAGGAATTTGTTCTTCAAAACATTTTCGTAGGATGCACCTGTTACCGTAGTGCCCTTTGGAACGCAATGGGTAAGGATTACGCCCTCTCTGTCCCAGAACATGGACACCATTATTTTTTCAGCACTGGCAGTTAGTCGAAATTTTTTTGGTGGCGGTGAATCTGTGTGCTTCCATTGAGCTAACTGGCGCTTTGTTTCTGGATTGAAAAATGGCATCCACGTCTCATCCATTGTCACAACCGACGAAAAGAATGTCCCATTCATGCTGTCAAAAATGGTTAAAATGGCTCTGAGAACTATGGGACTCAACTGCTGAGGTCATTAGTCCCCTAGTACTTAGAACTAGTTAAACCTAACTAACCTAAGGACATCACAAACATCCATGCCCGAGGCAGGATTCGAACCTGCGACCGTAGCGGTTTTGCGGTTCCAGACTGCAGCGCCTTTAACCGCACGGCCACTTCGGCCGGCTATTTATGCTGTCGTTACACGTCATCATTGCTTGGCAACATGCCACACGGGCAGCTATGTGGTCGTCCGTCAGCATTCGTGGCACCCACCTGGATGACACTTTTCGCATTTTCAGGTCGTCATGCAGGATTGTGTGCACAGAACCCACAGAAATGCCAACTCTGGAGGCGATCTGTTCAACAGTCATTCGGCGATCCCCCAAAACAATTCTCTACACTTTCTCGATCATGTCGTCAGACCAGCACGTGCACGCCCGAGGTTGTTTCGGTTTGTTGTCACACGATGTTCTGCCTTCATTAAACTGTCACACCCACGAACGCACTTTCGACACATCCATAACTCCATCACCACATGCCTCCTTCAACTGTCGATGAATTTCAATTGGTTTCACACCACGCAAATTCAGAAAGCGAATGATTGCACGCTGTTCAAGTAAGGAAAACGTCGCCATTTTAAGCATTTAAAACAGTACTCATTCTCGCCGCTGGCGGTAAAATTCCATCTGCCGTACGGTGCTGCCATCTCTGGGACGTATTGACAATGAAAGCGGCCTCATTTTAAAACAATGCGCATGTTTCTATCTCTCTCCAGACCGGAGAAAAAAATCGGAGGCCTTAGAACTTGAATGCACCTCGTAGGTAGGTGGTCATAATGTTCTCGCTGATCAGTGTACGCCATTGATGATATTCGCGACGCGATGCGACCACGTGGAATCGTTTGACCAATAATTAAAAAGTAATGTGCGCATAGACTCGAATGTGAGATCGTTTGTTTTCAAGATAGCAGCAAACTTCGTCAGTAAGAAAAACTTCTCCGGAGAAGCCCAACAGAAGAAGAGCAGTCACAGGAGAGTGTCATCACTGGCCTGAAACACTGCGAATTGCTGTTTCATCTACTATAAATACATGTCGCAATCTTTTTTGTCATCACTAGAAGGCGGTTGCACAGGTGGGCGGCTCTCCTTCTTGGAAGTGACTGCTGCCTGTACTGGAGAGGTACCCTGAATCTGAAGTTGGTCCTTGAAAAGGTGACTCTCTTGATGGAGCAACTCATTTTGCTGTTGCTTTGTTGTGACTGTTTTTGAACCTGTTGTTGTAGCTGCTGTTGCAATTGCTGCTGCAGGAGTAGCTATTGCTGTTTCAAGATTTTAATGAGCTTTGCATCCATGGTACGCTACTAACCTCTTTACCTCATCACCAGTTATTATAGGTGCTTTGACACCAGTTATTTTTACGCCCTAAAACAAAACAAAAAAAATCACCTATTATTGTGATTGGAATTTTCCAAAAGATTGGAAACGACTCAAGGAACCCACTGAGGCTGGCTGGTCGGCCTGTGGCTGTCAGCAGCAGATTTCCAAGTACGGACGGAAGACAACAACGAGGGAACGGACAAGTGGAGTTCGAAACTGAAATTTGTGGTAAGGTCTTATGGAACCAAACTACTCAAGGCATCGGTCCCTAAACTTACACACTACTTAATCTAACTTAAAGTAACTTACGCTAAAGACGACACACACTCCCATGCCCGAGGGAGGACTCGAACCTCCGACCGGGGAGGAGGAGGGGGGGGGGGGGGGAGGAGCCGCGCGGACCGTGACAAGAGGCCCTTCACCGCGGCGGCTAAGTGGAGGTCCACTACAAACAAACGAGTCTAGCAAATAATATACATATACAGAGAGAGAGACCGAGATTTAAAACAGCGGAATCCAAGAGACAATGATGCGTTACAACTATCAATATGAATGTGACGCGAATGCACCATTGAAAGCAGGGCCATGGCACGGCTGAATTTGTAGTACTGCTGCGAGCACTAACTGGCCAATGAGAGAGGTGTGGCATTGCGGCGGGGTGAGGCCAGCTCTGTGGCATGGCGATGCGCATACTCGCAAGCATAACAGTTCTGCCTATTGGCCATGGTAGAGTTCCATGCTTTCCAATAGGCTTTCTAAGTCGCCGAGCCCTGATACCACAATATGATGTAAGATTGATCATTTTCATCGCCATAACAAGCCAAAACTCTTTTGTTTGCAACAGTGCATCTACCTGAAGAACGAAAAGAACCACCTCTAATTCCTCCTTCAGTGAACTGAAGTTGGTCAATGTCAGTAATAAGCTGTAATTGCGCTCTTTTAATTTTCAGCACAGCGCACCTTGGTAAGCGAGGTGCAGTAATGCAGGATCCAGTTCGTTACTCTTACGACGCGGGCTACAGGTGTTGAATACATTAGCAAGCCGTAGCACATCAGTTTAAAATATAGATCGTAATAGTCTCCTAGTGGCCTGCACTTGAATGTAGTCCAAACACTGTAAGCTATTTGATAACCGCTTTCCATAATAGTTTCACTTGCTAATAAATTTTTATATTTCTCAATTGAAGGAAAATAATCTTCTAGTAAAGGTCATTACTCACATGCTCACATTTAAACACGCTGTTATGATTGCATTCATATTGTATTGAGTTTTCCGATTAGAAGTATGATGCACACTTTTCGAGGGAACATGTCAAAAAATTGAACAAATCTATAAATCGGAAATATATACTGCATCTAGTTCCTAAGTTGATTTATGCAGTACTTTTTGTAAATGATTTTTCCTTCTCCGTATTTAATGATAGCAGGGAAACTTTGGCCATATTTACTTTCACTCCATCATTGTCTGCCATCGTTTGTTCACACATGTTTGTATTCAAGAAATGACCATCTTGACTGGTCTAGTTGTGAGCTACACTACTGGCCATTAAAATTGCTACACCACCAAAGATGACGTGCTACAGACGCGAAATTTAACCGACAGGAAGAAGATGCTGTGATATGCAAATGATTGGCTTTTCAGAGCATCCACACAAGATTGGCGCCGGTGGCGACACCTACAACGTGCTGACATGAGGAAAGTTTCCAACCGATTACTCATACACAAACAGCAGTTGATCGGCGTTGCCTGGTGAAACGTTGTTGTGATGCCTCGTGTAAGGAGGAGAAAGGCGTACCATCACGTTTCCGACTTTGATAAAGGTCGGATTGTAGCCTATCGCGATTGCGGTTTATCGTATCGCGACATTGCCGCTCGCGTTGGTCGAGATCCAATGGCTGTCAGCAGATTATGGAATCGGTGGGTTCAGGAGGGTAATACGGAACGCCGTGCTGGATCCCAACGGCCTCGTATCACTAGCAGTCGAGATGACAGACATCTTATCCGCATGGCTGTAATGGATTCTGCAGCCACGTCTCGATCCCTGAGTCAACAGATGGGGACGTTTGCAAGACAACAACCATCTGCACGAACAGTTCGACGTCATTTGCAGCAGCATGGACTATTAGCTCTGAGACCATGGCTGCGGTTACCCTTGACGCTGCATCACAAACAGGAGCGCCTGCGATGGTGTACTCAACGACGAACCTGGGTGCACGAATGGCAAAACGTCATTTTTTCGGATGAATCCAGGTTCTGTTTACAGCATCATGATGGTCGCATCCGTGTTTGGCGACATCGCGGTGAACGCACGTTCGAAGCGTGTATTCATCATCGCCATACTGGCGTATCACCCGGCGTGTTGGTATGGGGTGCCGTTGGTTACACGTCTCGGTCGCCTCTTGTTCGCATTGACGCCACTTTGAACAGTGGACGTTACATTTCAGATGTGTTACGAACCGTGGCTCTACTCTTCATTCGATCCCTGCGAAACCCTACATTTCAGCAGGATAATGCACGACCGCATGTTGCAGGTCCTGCACGGGCCTTTCTGGATAGAGAAAATGTTCGACTGCTGCCCTGGCCAGCACATTCTCCAGATCTCTCACCAATTGAAAACGTCTAGTCAATGGTGGCCGAGCAACTGGCTCGGCACAATACACCAGTCACTACTCTTGATGAACTGTGGTATCGTGTTGAAGTTGCATGGGCAGCTGTACCTGTACACGCCATCCAAGCTCTGTTTGACTCAATGGCCAGGCGTATCAAGGCCGTTGTTACGGCCAGAGGTTGTTGTTCTGGGTACTTATTTCTCAGGATCTATGCACCCAAATTGCGTGAAAATGTAATCACATGTCAGTTCTAGTATAAGATATTTTTGCCAATGAATATCCGTTTATCATCTGCATTTCTTCTTGGTGTAGCAATTTTAATGGCTAGTAGTGTACAACTGGCACCGTAAGGTGACACCTGTAGTTCAGGTTGCATCTGATATGTGCAGTACCCAAAACACACCGATAAAACGACAGTCATCTCTTGGTTTAACGCCTCCTCCCTTAAATTGCTCACAAATATTGCAGATCTCTGCTGAATGAAACACTAATTCTTCTTTGGGACTTATGTTCATCTTTTTATTTTGCAATAAAAACCCATTCACGACCTCAACATTGATACAGCAGTTCAATAAATCATTTTCTACAATCACAACCTCAGTACAATTTAATTCTAAATATTCATCATAGCTAGAGCGTATGTAATAAAATGGCTCTGAGCACTATGGGACTTAACATCTATGGTCATCAGTCCCCTAGAACTTAGAACTACTTAAACCTAACTAACGTAAGGACAGCACACAACACCCAGCCATCACGAGGCAGAGAAAATCCCTGACCCCGCCGGGAATCGAACCCGGGAACCCGGGCATGGGAAGCGAGAACGCTACCGCACGACAACGAGATGCGGGCCCGCGCGCATCTAATAGGTTACACTGAATGGCGCACGTAAATGAACTTGATCAGATTTCAAACCAGAGTTACTACTACAGCTGCCAGTAGCAGCTTGTTCAATAATGCATTCCCTATCAACATAAAGCATAAATTGCAGCTTTAGCGTGTTGCTAAATTTGGTAAATTTCACATACTCATTCCTGCCACTAGGCGTGGCATTGTTGATTGTTTTGAATTGTAAACAATCAACTTCGCTTTGTTTGAAAATAATACAGTCAGTGCTCACGAAATACAATTTATTTATCATAAATCAAATTTATCTTATATCATTTATGTGGCCGTGAAATCTTAGTTGCTTTCTAAACTGACGGAAAAAATTGCAACACCAGGAAGGAGTTGTGCAACATAAACGAAAGCTCAGAGGCGTGGTTATACATCTGAAAGATGTCTATTCAGATTTCGCGCCAGTCACACAAGAATAGTGCTAGTTGCGCCACAGTGAGGATGCAAGCAGGTTTGCTTTAAATACGCGCTGTAACGGTCGTGAGATTGGATGTGGTATAATAATGGCGTGTGATGAGGGCCTCCCGTCGGGTAGACCGTTCGACTGGTGCAAGTCTTTCGATTTGACGCCACTTCGGCGACTTGCGCGTCGATGGGGGTGATGGGGGTGAAATGATGATGATTAGGACAACATAACCCAGTCCCTGAGAGGAGAAAATCTCCGATCCAGCTGGGAATCGAACCGGGGCTCTCAGGATTGAGTCTGTCGCGCTGACCACTTTTTTTTTTTTTTTTTTGTTTTTTTTTCTCGTGGCGGACGTCGAAAGACACCCATGTCAGTTCATTGTTGATCCATTAACTCAGTTTTGTTTTATTACAGACGGCAGCTAGCCCTCTGACCAAACACGCTGAGTTACCGTGTCGGCTTTCACTCAGCTACCAGGGCCGTACATTGGATGTGGTGAGTTGATGTTAGTCAACAAAGCCTTTAAGCCGACAAAAACGCCATTATCAGCACCTCACTGAATTTGAATGCGGTCGTGTAATAGGGCTCGAGAAGCTGGATGTTCCTTCTGTGATACTGCAGATAGAAATGGCAGAAATGTAGCCACGGTACATGGCTGTTGGCGGCAGCGGTCACGAGAATGCACTGTCGCAAGAGAGCCGGTGTCCGGACGGCCACGTAGCACTACCGAGTGGGAAGACCATCGTGTTCGGCGTATGGCTCTGGATCATCGTACTGCATTTGAGCAGCAGTTGGCACCACAGTGACTCAACGAACTGTTACCAGTCGGTTACATCAAGGACAGCTTCGAGCCATGCATTTCACAGACTCCAAGCCACCGCCATTTGCGGCTCCAGAGATGTCAAGCGAGAGCTAATTGAAGGGCTGTTGTGTTTTCTATTGAAAGCTGCTTCTGCCTCGGTGTCAGTGACGGCCGTGTGTTGGTTAGGAGGCGGCCAGTTAAGGGCCTGCCAACCTGTCTGTGTGCTAGACACACTGGACCTACACCTAGAGTTACGGTCTGGGGTGCGATTTCGTATGCCAGAAGAAGCAGACTCGTGGTCATTCCACGCACACTGACCGCGAACTTTCGCGTCAATCTCGTGATTCGACTTGTCGTTCTGTCATTTATGAATAGCATTCCAGGGAGTGTTTTCCAACACTATAACGCTCGCCCATAAACCACTGTTGTATCCCAACATGCTCTATGGAGTGCAAGCATTTTGCCTTGGCCTGCTCGATTACATCTGTGCCCCAATCAAGCACATATGTGACATCATCGTACGACAACTTCAGTGTCATCCACTAACAGTATTATCGTTCCTTTATTCATCGACGAAGTATAACATACATGGAACCCCATCCCACAAACTGACATCCAGCACCTGCACAACGTAAAGCATCCACGTTTGAATGCTTGTACTCTACATTCTGGCGGTTCTACATCTACATCTACATAAATACTCAGCAATCCATCATACGGTGCGTGGCGGAGGGTACCTCGTACCACAACTAGCATCTTCTCTCCCTGTTCCACTCCCAAACAGAACGAGGGAAAAATGACTGCCTATATGCCTCTGTACGAGCCCTAATCTCTCTTATCTTTGTGGTCTTTCCGCGAAACATAAGTTGGCGGCAGTAAAATTGTACTGCAGTCAGCCTCAAATGCTGGTTCTCTAAATTTCCTCAGTAGCGATACACGAAAAGAACGCCTTCTTTCCTCTAGAGACTCCCACCCGAGTTCCTAAAGCATTTCCGTAACACTCGCGTGATGATCAAACCTACCAGTAGCAAATCTAGCAGCCCGCCTCTGAATTGCTTCTATGTCCTCCCTCAATCCGACCTGATAGGGATCCCAAACGCTCTAGCAATTCTCAAGAATAGGTCGTATTAGTGTTTTATAAGCGGTCTCCTTTACAGATGAACCTCATCTTCCCAAAATTCTACCATTGAACTGAAGACGACTATCCGCCTTTCCCACAACTGCCATTACATGCTTGTCCCACTTCATATCGCTCTGCAATGTTACACCCACATATTTAATCGACGTGACTGTGTCAAGCGTTACACTCCAAATGGAGTATTCAAACATTACAGGATTCTTTTTTCTATTCATTTGCATTAATTTACATTTATCTATATTTAGAGTTAGCTGCCATTCTTTACACCAATGACAAATCCTGTCCAAGTCATCTTGTATCCTCCTACAGTCACTCAACGACGACACCTTCCCGTACACCACAACATCATCAGCAAACAGCCGCACGTTGCTATCCACCCTATCCAAAAGATCATTTATGTAGATAGAAAACAACAGCGGACCTACCACACTTCCCTGGGGCACTCCAGATGATACCCCCACCTCCGATGAACACTCACCATCGAGGACAACGTACTGGGTTCTGTTACTAAAGAAGTTACACTTAAATATGTTACACTTAAATATGTTACCTAGACACATGTATTCCCGAAATTTCATTACTCTAAACTAATTATTTTTTGGTGTTGCTATTTTTCCGTCAGTGTGTATATGCAGCAATAACGTGTTCATGACCGTATAAATGGTAAATCAATGGCGCCTTGTCAAACATTTTCATTTGGTCTCTACTGCAAGTTGAAGAAAGTGCTTCCTAACTTAGGCAATGCCACCGCTAATGCTGTTACGTCTGAGTAAAATGAACTGCAAATAAGGACGAAAAACGCATTACTCTGTAGTTGCATGCACGGTATCGAAATCAGTAGGTCAAAAACAGTTAGGAATACACGAAAATACACAATCTCCTCAGAAAACTTTGCTAAAATGTGAAATTAATGTACAAGCAGAACATTCGTTACTAGGTGCACAGTCTGTACATTGGAATGGTGAATCTGTTACAATAACAATTTAACAAGTGCGCAGCAGCGCTTGCAGACCAGTCAGCTGCCATAGTAGTGCTGGACATCGCAAAGTATTATCCATTCCTATCCGCCCACAAACCTTCGCGTAGCAGTCTTCTTATGTACACCTCACTCTAACATTAGACGAGCACCGCACATCGCTAATTTCAGATGACTGTAATCATACATTCTTTGTATCTAGGTTTATTTCCTATACTACACCTGGTATAGGGAGGATAAAGTTGCAGCCTAGTGAAAAACTGATTTTAAAAGGTTAGTTAAATTTACGCTCATTGTTCTCAACGAAGCAAAAATAGCATTAGAAAAGTACACTACGTGATCAAAAGTATCAGGACAACCCCAAAAACATACGTTTATTATGTTAGGTGCGTTGTGCTGACACCTACTGCCAGGTACTCAATATCAGAGACCTCAGTAGTGATTGGGCATCGTAAGAGAACAGAATGGGGCGCTCCACGGAAATCACGGACTTTGAACGTGTTCAGGTGATTGGGTGTCACTTGTCTCGTACGTCTGTACGCGAGATTTCCACACTCCTAAACATCCCTAGGTCCACTGTTTCTGGTGTGATAGTGAAGTGGAAACGTGAAGGATGACGTACAGCACAAAAGCGAACAGGCTGACCTCGTCTGTTGACTGACAGAGGTCGCCGAAGTTGAAGAGGGTCGTAATGTGTAATAAGCAGACATCTATCCAGACCATCACACAGAAAATCCAAACTGCATCAGGATCTACTGCAGGTACTATGACAGTTAGACGGGAGGTGAGAAAACTTGGATTTCATGGTCGAGTGTGTGCTCATAAGCCACACATCACGCCGGTATATGCCAAACGACGAATCGTTTGGTGTAAGGAGCGTAAACATTGGACGATTGAACAGTGGAAAAACGTTGTGTGGAGTGACGAATCACGGTACACAATGTGGCGATCCGATGGCAGTCTGTGGGTATGGCGAATGCCCGGTGAACGTCATCAGCCAGACGGCGTAGTGCCAACAGTAAAATTCGGAGGCGGTGGTGTTCTGGTGTGGTCGCATTTTCCGTGGAGGGGCTTCCACCCCTTGTTGTTTAGCGTGGCACTATCACATCACAGGCCTACATTGATGTTTTAAGCACCTTCTTGCACTGTTGAAGAGCAATTCGGGTATGGCGATTGCATCTTTCAACGTGATCGAGCACCTGTTAATAATACACGGCCTGTGGCGGAGTGTTTACACGACAATAACACCCCTGTATTGGACTGGCCTGCACAGAGTCCTGACCTGAATCCTATAGAACACCTTTGGGATGTTTTGGTACGCCGACTTCGCGCCAGGCCTCACCGACCGACATCGATACATCTCCTCAGTGCAGCACTCCGTGAAGAATGGGCTGCCATTCCCCAAGAAATCTTCCAGCATCTGACTGAACGTATACCTGCGCGAGTGAACGCTGTCATCAAGTCTAAGGCTGGGTCAACACCATATTGAATTCTAGCATTATCGATGGAGGGCGCCACGAACTAGTAAGTCGTTTTCAGCCAGGTGTCCGGATAGTTTTGATCACATAGTGTATCTAGGATCGTTAAATCCAAACCAATTAGTTATCGCACCTGTAAATATACGATTCTTAAATGCATATTAACAGAGACCCATTCCAGATCATGACCCTGATTCATTTCAATGTGCTTTGGAGACGGTCCGCTCGTTATTTTCATTGCTTTTCAAATTGACTTCCATTGCTAACAGTAGTTTTTTGCAATCGGAAAACAAATGAAAAGTCCACACCCTCGGGTCCATTTTTAGGCAGGCAGCTGCACTGTAAAATCGAAGTGGCACTGAAATGCATTATAAGCACAAACTGTGTGGAGTACAAACAGAATTTCTTTGGTATAGTTGTCAACTAGATTATTACCCTTGTTCACAAACAGCTCTGTGTGGTGAGAGATTTATCATACGCTTCAAAAGCGACAAGTAATTCTCCTTCTTTAGAGCACTCTTTCATAATTAGCTGCACTATTTTTGTATTCACTTCAAAAAATGTTTTCACGTTTCACGAAGGCCTGAGGTTTCTGTTAAGAACACTAATATATCTCAAGGAATAAATTTAGTGCTACAGTTATCCTATTTTAGGGAGAGCAAATCAATTTCCTTAATGTTACCATGTCAAGAGACTTTACGAATTGAAACGATCATTGCTAATACTGTACTGCTTAGTTATTGAATACTACTATTTACATTAGAACAAGAAAACTCATGGAACAGTCTCTAAGTCGACAATGTTCATGTTGTTCTGCCTACCATGTTATATCAAAAAAGTGCAGAGTTCAGAAACTCAAAGTGGCCTTTGGTGAGGGCAGAAAACGATGCCGGGAGGCATATTTTTCAATCCTTCAGATAGAAGAGGACCGCTTGTCTGCCTTTCGACTTTGTGCATCTCGGAGTCATGATCAGGTATTTTTCGTGCTGTTCCAGGGAAAACGGCAGACACATATTTTTAGTGCTCTCTCCCTATGCTACATGGTTCATATTCTGCAACAGTGAATGAGAAACATCCCTGTTCTCTTGAGTCACAGTAAGTAATAGGCAGGTGAAAGATGTACAGGGTGTCCAGAAAAGGACTCCCTGATTTCAAAATTAAATATCTCGAAAACAAAGATCGATAGAGGAATGCAGTAAACGGTATGTTTATTGTGAAAGCTGTAAGAAGTTTATACAGCAGTTTGAAATAATAGTTACAAAAGCTGCTAACAGATGGCGCTGAACGCTGTACAGCTCATATCAGCATACATAAGTGAAATAATCGCATGAAAACAATCTTTGAAAACAATCACATCACAATGTTTTCAAAATGTTCACCATTGGCACTACAGAGGTGGCGCAAACGAAGAATGAAATTCGCCATCACATTTCATAGTGTCTCAACCGAAATGGATTCACATGCCACAGAGATCGCCGATTCAAGCTCGTCCAGCGTGGCGGGATGCTTCGGGTAGACCATGTCTTTCACTGTGCCCCACAAAAAAAAGTCACAGGGAGTCAAATCCGGCGAATATGGAGGCCAATCCATGCCTACACCAGTAAATTTGGGATATTCCAAAGCAATGACTCGATTCCCGAAGTATTCCTCAAGAAAGTGAAACACTTGTTCGGTCCGATGTGGTCGGGCCCCATCTTGCATAAACCATTCAGTACCTGGTCGATCCTCTAACTCTTGCTGTGTGGCGACAAATTGTTCCAAAATTGCAACGTAACGTGCAACAGTGACCGTTTCTCGAGGGAAAAAAGGGCCAATAATGCCCCTGCTGCATACTGCAGCCCACACAGTAACTTTAGGAGAATACAGGGGTTACGCTTCACACCAATATGGCTTTTCGGAATCCCAAAATCGCCAGTTCTGCTTATTCACGTATCCATTCAGGTGAAAGTGTGCTTCATCTGTAAACCAGATGCAGCCAACATCAAATCCTTCACTATCAATCATTGTGAGCATCTGATTAGCAAAGGCAACCCTTTGGTGCACAGCTCGTACGGATGTGGCCTGGTGCGTTTGAATTTTGAATTGAAACATGTGTAGGCTCTTTCTCAGTATTTTCTGCGTGCTGGAACGCTTCAAACCAGTCTCAGATGCAATTCTATGGACGGATGACATTGGATTTCGCCGAATAATTCCAGAAACTGTGGCGATATTTTCAGGCGTAACTGCGGTTTGCTTGCGGCCAACATGCCCCACTAGATCATCAGTTACGCTGCCTGTTCGTTGAAATTTTGCGAAGAGCGTACGAACGGTTTTCGCATCGGGTCCTTTTGTAACATTAAATCGTGCTTGAAAACTTCGCCTTGTTGCCGTAGGACTCTTTTCCAACCTGAGGTACTCTAGCACCAGAAAAACGCGTTGTTCAATGGAGTACATGGTTTTAATCTCTTCCTTCGGTACGCTAACCTCCTTTCACATTTCAATAGTGGAACTGATCACTCTGGGCTTCGTATCACTATTTATACTAGGCATTACGTATGGCAATTACAGCGCCATCTGTTAACAGCTTTTGTAACTCTTATTTCAAACTGCTGTATAAACTTCTTACAGCTTTCACAATAAACATACCGTTTACTGCATTCCTCAATCGATCTTTGTTTTCGAGATATTTAATTTTGAAATCAGGGAGTCCTTTTCTGGACACCCTGTAAGATGGTTAGTAGTAGTGATAAGTAATGTACGTCAGACTTACATTTTGGAGAGCTCCATGTGTGTGCATGTCTCCGAATGAAGCATTGAGTGAGGACTATGTTGGCAATGCAGCAGCAGCAACATCAGTAACTTAGGACTTCCAGTTATCTTGCTTTTATTACCTATATTGCTCCTTAGTCAGCAAGCTGAGACTTGTTACAACACTCAAAGCGATTTAGTTATGTCTTTTAACAAGTCGAAACTTGTCCGTGTCTGCACATGTGCATTTAAGGAATCGTCACTTTTCGCTGAACTGACTCAATTTCGAATGTGAAAACCGTATACAGGGAAGGTGGAACGCTTAGCCAGCAATTTGAGACTAGTTGATATCGGCCCATGAGCATTCTAAAAATCTCCATACATCATGCATCTCATATTTCGCTGAATCGATGTAGCTTTAGTACACAATGTGACACTAAACCCATCAATACAATGTATAATAAGAGTTTCATATCAAATTTGGTGTTTGTACTGTTAATTGTGAATTGTATCTCAATTTCAATTAAACAGCAATAAAATGCTAACAACTCGCGAACTACTGCTCTCAAGAGCATAAAACATCTGCTCTCGGGGTACGTATACATGTTGTTGTTGTTGTGGTCTTCAGTCCTGAGACTGGTTTGATGCAGCTCTCCATGCTACTCTATCCTGTGCAAGCTTCTTCATCTCCCAGTAACTACTGCAACCTACATCCTTCTGAATCTGCTTAGTGTATTCATCTCGTAGTCTTCCTCTACGATTTTTACTCTCCACGCTGCCCTCCAGTACTAAATTGGTGATCCCTTGATGCCTCAGAACACGTCCTACCAACCGATCCCTTCTTCTGGTCAAGTTGTGCCACAAATTCCTCTTCTCTCCAATTCTGTTCATTACCTCCTCATTAGTTATGTGATCTATCCATCTAATTTTTAGCATTCTTCTGTAACACCACATTTCGAAAGCTTCTATTCTCTTCTTGTCCAAACTATTTATCATCCATGTTTCACTTCCATACATGGCTACACTCCATACAAATACTTTCAGAAACGACTTCCTGACACTTAAATCTGTAAGCGATGTTAACAAATTTCTCTTCCTCAAAAACGCTTTCCTTGCCATTGCCAGTCTACATTTTATATCCTCTCTACTTCGACCATCATCAGTCATTTTGCTCCCCAAATAGCAAAACTCCTTTACTATTTTAAGTGTCTCATTTCCTAATCTAATTCCCTCAGCATCACCCGACTTAAGTCGACTACATTCTGTTATCTTCGTTTTGCTTTTGTTGATGTTCATCTTATATCCTCCTTTCAAGACACTGTCCATTCCGTTCAACTGCTCTTCCAAGTCCTTTGCTGTCTCTGACAGAATTACAATGTCATCGGCGAACCTCAAAGTTTTTATTTCTTCTGCATGGATTTTAATTCCTACTCCGAATTTTTCTTTTGTTTCCTTTACTGCTTGCTCAATATACAGATTGAACAACATCGGGGAGAGGCTACAACCCTGTCTCACTCCCTTCCCAACCACTGCTTCCATTTCATGCCCCTCGACTATTATAACTGTCATCTGTTTTCTCTACAAATTGTAAATAGCCTTTCGCTCCCTGTATTTTATCCCTGCCACCTTTAGAATTTGAAAGAGAGTATTCCAGTCAACATTGTCAAAAGCTTTCTCTAAGTCTACAAATGCCTGAAACGTAGGTTCGCCTTTCCTTAATCTTTCTTCTAAGATAAGTCGTAGGGTCAGTATTTTCTCACGTGTTCCAACATTTCTACGGAATCCAAACTGATCTTCCCCGAGGTCGGCTTCTACCGGTTTTTCCATTCGTCTGTAAAGGATTCGCGTTAGTATTTTGCAGCTGTGACTTATTAAACTGATAGTTCGGTAATTTTCACATCTGTCAACACCTGCTTTCTTTGGGATTGAAATTGTTATATTCTTCTTGAAGTCTGAGGGAATTTCGCCTGCCTCATACATCTTGCTCACCGGATGGTAGAGTTTTGTCAGGACTGGCTCTCCCAAGGCTGTCAGTAGTTCTAATGGAATGTTGTCTAATGTATACATACCGAACATAAATCCATAATCAAAATGGTTGGTCATCATAGAACACAATTTCAGTATTCGGTATGCACTACAATGCTGGCTTGCCTGCGGGTGGCTACGCACTCAGGTCTCCTTGTTTTACTTTTTTTGAGTTTCGAATGATAGTCTCTTTTTAAGGCACTATTCGGTTCGTTCATCTAATTTTTGGAGTCCTTTCCTATCTGTGGCAATGTTGCAATGTCATCGACAAATCTTAAAGTTTTTATTTCTTCTCCTGAACTTTAATTCCCGTTTCCAAATTTCTTCTTAGATTATTTTACTGATGGCTCAATGCTCAATTTAAATCAGATGTAGGATAGGTCACAATCTCATATCACTCTCTGCTTCGTTCCCGCCTCTATGTCATGTGCTTTGAACTTCAGTCTGGTTTCTGTGCAAGTTGTAGATAACCTGTCGCTTCCTGTATTTTATTCCCGTTAACTTCAGAATTGCAAAGAGTATATTCCAGTTAATATTGTCGAAAAGTTCTTCTAAATCTACAAATGACAAAAAGTGCTTAAAAATTGTTCTTTTTTAATACGATAGTTAGGTGCTAAATTTCGCTAAGGGTTATGGCTGGTATCTGAGTATGTTCTGGGAACGACTGTGCTGCAGCATTTATTACTGTTGCCATTTTATATCATTTTCATTATCTCTCTCTTTTGGCACAGGCGTTCAGTCTCGCGTGAATTAAAACAGTAATGACAGATGTAGTTCACTCGAATGCTTTATACCGGGTAACAAACGAAAATGCACAAGTCATTTTGACAGAAGCCGACAGATTTCATTCGAAAATCTCATAACTTATAGCCTCTAAATTGTAGGTAACGCAGGTTAAAAAAAGAAACTAAATTGAAAAGGTCACTATTCACACAGAACAACTGAGCTATTATGCTTAGTCAGCAAGCCTGACCTCCTTCACAAGGTTGGCACTGTTGACAAATAGGCTGGGTCGTAAGTGAGACAGCACAGATAAGACAACAGAAATGCTGTAGCGCGTTAATTTTGTTCCACGGTCTGTACACCAGATCGATTTCCTGGCAAGCCTCCAGAGGTTACAGACTGCAGCCGTGCAGACAGAATAATGGTCTGCAGCCTACATTCTCCACTTCCGCCTCCAGTATGGATGTTGGTAAAAAGTTTTTTTTCTCTAACAAGAACACCGCTGGAAGGCATCTCAATATAAAAAATACTCCGCAAGGCAGCGCACAGTGCGTAGTGGGGGCTACTTCTGAAGATGAAGACGTTATTCTTCTTCGATTTCTCTTGCAGTCTTTAATCTGTCCGTAAGATCCTAATGATTGTTGAAATGCCTTCGACGAACTCAGAGTGATTCGCAACAGGCACAACCCCCCCCCCCCCCCCCCCGACGAAACTTCATCACGTTCTGTCTATAAAATGCATCCCAATCTCCATCCATTCTACTTTATCTAGCAAATCATTTCTCTACGTCAGACTTCCTTTCCTTCCGCTGTGTAGTACGGGTCCATCATATGATATACAAAGCTCCAATACAGTCTACCCACATGACAGTTCCTCCTTATCCTGCGTTCCTAAATAACTTACCGTTCGATTTTCTCCTGAAACTTCCGTTTTCCGGTACAGGTTCTAAACAGATATCGACATCAATAATCAACAATATCACCAACTTCTATCATTTTTATCTTACATCGGGTGAATCAGAACTCCTTCGACAAACTTTCAGATGTTGTTCAGGGATACCTACTTAGTATTCTGGAGTAAGGAACACACAGCATCCTGCGTCTCGTTACAGATTTATAGTGTAATTATCATTTATTCGGTTTGTTACCTCACTTCCTCTTGTTTCTGTGAAAATACATTCACACCAGTAACATGCAATAACCAAAACGTACAGACACAATACAGAGTAATGCAGCAACCCTCAGATGAAACATGTACACATTTATCACAGTGTGTTCAATCTGTTCTGTCAGCGTACAGTACAGCACGTAACAAACGCAGAACTGTTCTCTTACACGTATTGTTCAAAATTTTGACCACCATGATAACGGCAGACTGTACAGTGGTGCAACATGTCTTATACCCTCAAAAACTCCAGAAGCTTGGCGTGCTTCTTCCACAGCAGCGATAATCCTAGCAACTAGGTCCGTGTAAGTAGGGACTGGAGTCTCGTAAACTAGGTCCGATACATTCCCCCAGAAGAATAAGTCCTTTGGTGTCACGTTTGGTGACCGAGGTGGCCGTGGAACAGGATCACAGCGATCTACATCTACATTTATACTCCGCAAGCCACCCAACGGTGTGTGGCGGAGGGCACTTTACGTGCCACTGTCATTACCTCCCTTTCCCGTTCCAACGTATGGTTCGCGGGAAGAACGACTGGCGGAAAGCCTCCGTGCGCGCTCGAATCTCTCTAATTTTACATTCGTGATCTCCTCTGGAGGCACAAGTAGGGGGAAGCAATATATTCGATACCCCATCCAGAAACGCACCCTCTCGAAACCTGGACAGCAAGCTACACCGCGATGCAGAGCGCCTCTCTTGCAGAGTCTGCCACTTGAGTTTGCTAAACATCTCCGTAACGCTATCACGCTTACCAAATAATCCTGTGACGAAACGCGCCGCTCTTCTTTGGATCTCCTCTATCTCCTCTGTCAACCCGTCCTGGTACGGATCCCACATTGATGAGCAGTACTCAAGTATAGGTCGAACGAGTGTTTTGTAAACCACCTTGATGGACTACATTTTCTAAGGACTCTCCCAATGAATCTCAAACTGGCACCCGCCTTACCAACAATTAATTTTATATGATCATTCCACTTCAAATCGTTCCGTACGCATACTCCCAGATATTTTACAGAAGTAACTGCTACCAGAGTTTGTTCCGCTATCATATAATCAAACAATAAAGGATCCTTCTTTCTATGTATTCGCAATACATTACATTTGTCGATGTTAAGGGCCAGTTGCCACTCCCAGCACCAAGTGCCTATCCGCTGCAGATCTTCCTGCATTTCTAGTCCATTGTCTTCCAGACTCTACTTGTACGTATGTGATAAGGAGGGCGTTATTACTGAGTGAATGGAAACAAGACACACAGCGCATACCGTTGACATTTGCGGTATTCTGGACTATTTCTGTGCTATGTAGATGTAAAGTTAATGGGGGCAATAAAGCAAATGAAACGCAATAAGTCTGTAACGAGCCGCCAGGGACTGTGAGTCCCTCATACCAAAATACTCACAAGTATCGCTGAACAACCTCTGGAAGTTTGTCTGTGGCGTTCTGGTTCACCCTATACATTCAACAACGTCGCTATCAGTTGTAATATAAATCATCTAGAATTAAACATGGTTGGTTTTTCCGTCGTCTACAAATTCTAAGGACAGATCCACGAGAGGATGCGCAACAAAAAAAGGTCTAATGAAATGTCCGAAAATACATGGTCTCCATGCTGTAGACCATTTATTCAGCCATACTTTGTTACAGAGACTGCGGTCCAATAAGAGCTGTACCACGCAGCCACAGTTACAGTATGCATGGTTTCCTCCTAGAGGGTGGTACTGTTTCTCATACGTCATGCCTTAGCGCCCTCTCCTGTCGTAGTAATTGGTAATGTGCCCGATTCATTTTCTTGCTGACTCACCTTGTAGTGGATGTGATACAGCGTTGTACACAATGTTTCCGTATTCGAATCGAGAGCTTGCCGACATGGTGTTTACTTCCGGAAAGGCAAATGGCAACGGGCGGCGGGCAGCAAGGTTGTATGAGGAGACCTATTCCCGCCGACAACCACCACAGCATTCAGTGTTTGCAACCGTGTTTCACCGTTTCTCTGAGACAGGGTCGTTTCAGGAAGCAGGGAATCATGAAGGACGTACCCGAAATGTTAGGACACCAGATTTGGAGGAAAATGTGGTTAACATTGTGGAAGGCGACCGTCACGTCAGTACCAGGTAGTTGGCTCGCCAGTTCAAGGTAAGCCAGACTACCGTGTGGAACACTCTCCATGACAATTGTTACTATTCATATCACTTACAGTGTGTGCAGGGTTTACTAGCGACAGACTTTCCACATCTGGAGTAGTATTGTCATTGGTTTCTTCACCAGGCAATCACGATTCCGGGATTTGTGTCATCCATCCTATTCACAGTTGAGGCCACCTTTGTACCGAGCGGTATCTTCAACTTCGTGACAGTCATCTGTGGGATTGAATACAGAACCCGCATGGTGTGATGACAGCGAATCATCAGCATCGGTGCAGCTGGAATGTGTGGGCCGGTAACTGGCGACCGTATTTTGGGACCAGTCTTCCTTCCACGACGCCTAGGAGGCTGGAACTATCGGCGTTTCTGGTGTGTGACTTTGCCTCTGCTGCTGGAAGAAGTGCCGTGTGTGATTCGAAGGGTTATGTGGCTGCTACATGATGGTGCTCCAGACCTTTTCGCCGTTAACGTCCGGACGCATCACAATCGTGTCTACCCTGATCGATGGATCGGACGAGGGGGTCCAGTTGCACAGCCTGCTCGTTCCCCGGATCTCAACCCGTGTGATTTCTGATAATGGGACCATCGTGTATGCAGAGCCCATTCCAGATGTGGAGACAATGGAGCAGCGAATTCAGGCTGCCGTTGACACTGTTCGGAAGCAGTTTGGCCGATGTGAACATGTGAGACAACATACTAAGGCTCATACACGCATGCGTTGAGGTACATGGAAATCATTTTCAGCACATACTGTACCTGTGGCTGCATGGCACAGCTCATATTAGACCGCAGTCTCTGTAGCAAAATTTGATTGAATAAATTGTCTCTAGCATGGCTTTCCGGGTGTAATTCATGAGACCTTTCTTGTTCCATATCCTCTATTCGGATCTCCGGGTGGGGCTACTCAGGAGGACGTCGTTATCAGGAGAAAGAAAACTGGTGTTCTACGGGTCTGAGCGTGGAATGTCAGATCCCTTAATCGGGCAGGTAGGTTTGAAAATTTAAATAGGGAAATGGATAGGTTAAAGCTAGATATAGTGGGAATTAGTGAAGTTCGGTGGCAGGAGGAACAAGACTTTTGGTCAGGTGAATACAGGGTTATAAATACAAAATCAAATAGGGGTAATGCAGGAGTAGGTTTAATAATGAACAGGAAAATAGGAGTACGGGTAAGCTACTACAAACTCATACTGAACGATTTATGGTGGCCAAGATAGACACGAAGCCCACGCCTACTACAGTAGTACAAGTTTATATGCCAACTAGCTCTGCAGATGACGAAGAAATTGAAGAAATCTATGAGGAGATAAAAGAAATTATTCAGATACTGAAGGGAGACGAAAATTTAATAGTCATGCGTGACTGGAATTCGATAGTAGGAAAAGGAAGAGAAGGAAACGTAGTAGGTGAATATGGATTGGGGGGAAGAAATGAAAGAGGAAGCCGCCTGGTAGAATTTTGCACAGAGCATAACTTAATCATAGCTAACACTTGGTTCAAGAATCATAAAAGAAGGTTGTATACATGGAAGAAGCCTAGTGATACTGACAGGTTTCAGATAGATTATATAATAGTAATCAGGTTTTAAATTGTAAGACATTTCCAGGGGCATATGTGGACTCTGACCACAATCTATTGGTTATCAACTGTAGACTAAAACTGAAGAAACAGCAAAAAGGTGGGAATTTAAGGAGATGGGACTTGCATAAACTGACTAAACTAGAGGTTGTACAGAGTTCCAGGAAGAGTATAAGGGAAAAATTGACAGAAATGGGGGAAAGAAATACAGTAGAAGAAGAATGGGTAGCTTTGAGGGATGAAGTAGTGAAGGCAGCAGAGGATCAAGTAGGTAAAAAGACGAGAGCTAGTAGAAATCCTTGGGTAACAGAAGAAATATTGAATTTAATTGATGAAAGGAGCAAATATAAAAATGCAGTAAATAAAGCAGGCAAAAAGGAATACAAACGTCTCAAAAATGAGATCGACAGGAAGTGCAAATGGCTAAGCAGGGATGGCTAGAGGACAAATGTAAGGATGTAGAAGCTTATCTCACGAGGGGTAAGATAGATACTGCCAACAGGAAAATTAAAGAGACCTTTGGAGAAAAGAGAACCACTTGTATGAATATCAAGAGCTCAGATGGAAACCCAGTTCTAAGCAAAGAAGGGAAAGCAGAAAGGTGGAAGGAGTATATAGAGGGTCTATACAAGGGCGATGTACTTGAGGACGGTATTATCAAAATGGAAGAGGATAGAGATGAAGATGAAGTGGGAGATACGATACTGCGTGAAGAGTTTGACAGAGCACTGAAAGACCTCAGTCGAAACAAGGCCCCGCGAGTAGACAACATTCAATTAGAGCTACTGACAGCCATGGGAGAGCCAGTCCTGACAAAACTCTACCATCTGGTGAGCAAGATGTATGAGACCGGCGAAATACCGTCAGACTTCATGAAGAATACAATAATTTCAATCCCAAAGAGAACAGGTGTTGACAGATGTGAAAATTTCCGAACCATCAGTTTAATAAGTCACAGCTGCAAAATACTAACGCGAATTCTTTACAGGCGAATGGAAAAACTGGTAGAAGCGGACCTCGGGAAAGATCCGTTTGGATTCCGTAGAAATATTGCAACACGTGAGGCAATACTGACCTTACGACTCACCTTAGAAGAAAGATTAAGAAAAGGTAAACCTACGTTCCTAGCATTTGTAGACTTAGAGAAAGCTTTTGACAATGTTGACTGGAATACTCTCTTTCACATTCTAAAGGTGGCAGGGGTAAAATACAGGGAGCGAAAGGCTGTTTACAATTTGTACAGAAACCAGGTGGCAGTTGTAAGAGTCGAGTGGCATAAGAGGGAATCAGTGGTTGGGAAAGGAGTGAGACAGGGTTGTAGCCTCTCCCCTATGTTATTCAATCTGTATATTGAGCAAGCAGTAAAGGAAACAAAAGAAAAATTCGGAGTAGGTATTAAAATCCATGGAGAAGAAATAAAAACTTTGAGGTTCGCCAATGACATTGTAATTCTGTCAGAGACAGCAAAGGATTTGGAAGAGCAGTTGAACGGAATGGACAGGTCTTGAAAGAACGATATAAGATGAACATCAACAAAAGCAAAACGAGGATAATGGAATGTAGTCGAATTAAGTCGGGTGATGCTGAGGGAATTAGATTAGGAAATGAGACACTTAAAGTAGTAAAGGAGTTTTGCTATTTGGGGAGCAAAATAATTGATGATGGTCGAAGTAGAGAGGATATAAAATGTAGACTGACAATGGCAAGGATAGCGTTTCTGAAGAAGAGAAATTTGTTAACATCGAGTATAGATTTAAGTGTCAGGAAGTCGTTTCTCAAAGTATTTGTATGGAGTGTAGCCATGTATGGAAGTGAAACGTGGACGATAAACAGTTTGGACAAGAAGAGAATAGAAGCTTTCGAAATGTGGTGCTACAGAAGAATGCTGAAGATTAGATGGGTAGATCACATAACTAATGAGGAGGTATTGAATAGGACTGGGGAGAAGAGGAGTTTGTGGCACAACTTGACTAGAATAAGGGTCGGTTGGTAGGACATGTTCTGAGGCATCAAGGGATCACCAATTTAGTATTGTAGGGCAGCTTGGAGGGTAAAAACCGTAGAGGGAGACCAAGAGATGAATACACTACGCAGATTGAGAAGGATGTAGGTTGCAGTAGGTACTGGGAGATGAAGAAGCTTGCACTGGATCGAGTAGCATGGAGAACCGCATCAAACCAGTCTCAGGACTGAAGACCACAACAACAACAACATCCTCTCATTAATCAGTCTCTAGAGTTTCTACACGGTAGAAAAAATCACGCTGTATACGTAGCGCGTCTCTTAAGAGTCTGCAGGCCCATTTTCTCTGGTAATTCAGCAGAGATTTACAATTTCGCTTTTTCATTCTGTAGTAGGTGTCAGCCGAAACAAATATTGCCCATCGCGTCTTTCAGGCGTCGCTCAGTTTCGACGGAAAGCATCGGCTTGATTCCCGTTACAAACAAATTGATTTTTAAAGCGGAATTTTCCTGCCATTCCATAGAATGGTGCCAGATTAGTCTAGCGCCACATTTGTTTTATCGTCATGCATTAATATCGATAGTAACCAGTACTGAAGCAGCAACAGCACCGGTCTGGCCCACGCTGACTGATCCTGCCAAGCATGCAGTGCTACTGAGTCACTACTGGACTGCTGTTTACTCTTCATGTTTTACTATCCCTGTTAAGCCACTACAATACAATAAATGTCGGACTAGACAAATTTGGGAGCACTCCATCGAATAGGCACGTGAAACTGCGATTTAAAAATAAATTCGTTTGTAACGGCAAAGAAAACAATGTTTTCTGTTGGTGTCACATGAAAGAAGTGATGAGCAGTAATTGTTTGGGCTGACTCCAATGCAATGCAAAGACGAAACTGCGAGTATCTGTCGAAAAACCAGAGACAATACGTCTGATGACTGTTAGGAGAGACACCCAGTGTATGTATGCTGGATTCAGCTGCCCATACCTATAGCGTTTATGCAATCCACAAAAGCTTAAAAAAACCACCTGCAAGATGTTAATATTCTCTCGCTCTCTACGTGCAAACTGTAAGCCCTACAGAAAAAAATGAAAAGACATTTTTGTGGGAAACTGATGTAGTTAAATTTTGCATTTGGATACGTTTTCGCTAAAGACTTTAATTTTCGAACTATTCAAGAAAAACGTGCAAAAGTGATATTCAGACCCGTTTCTCTTTTTTAATAACTCGAAAACCGTGGGCTGCAGCGAAAACGTGTCCTAGCATAAATTTCCTGTTCATTTTTTCTATTGGACTAATACACTACTGGCCATTAAAATTGCTACAGCACTTAGTTGACGCTCTACAGACGCGAAATTTAACCGACAGGTAGAAGATGCTGTGATATGCAAATGATTACCTTTTCAGAGCATTCACACAAGGTTGGCGCCGGTGGCGACATCTAAAACGTGCTGACATGAGGAAAGTTTCCAACCGATTTCTCATACACAAACAGCAGTGAAACGTTGTTGTGATGCCTCGTGTAAGGAGGATAAATTCTTACCATCACGTTTCCGACTTTGATAAAGGTCGGATTGTAGCCTATCACGATTGTGGTTTATCATATCGCGACATTGCTGCTCGCGTTGGTCGAGATCCAATGGCTGTTAGCAGATTATGGAATCGGTGGGTTCAGGAGGGTAATACGGAACGCCGTGCTGGATCCCAACTGCCTCGTATCACTAGCAGTCGAGATGACAGGCATCTTATCCGCATGGCTGTAACGGATCGTGCAGCCACGTCTCGATCCCAGAGTCAACAGATGGGGACGTTTGCAAGACAACAACCATCTGCACGAACAGTTCGACGACGTTTGCAGCAGAATGGACTATCAGCTCGGAGACCGTGGCTGCGGTTACCCTTGACGATGCATCACAGACAAGAGCGCCTGCGATGGTGTACTCAACAACGAACCTGGGCGCACGAATGGCAAAACGTCATTTTTCAGATGAATCCAGGTTCTGTTTACAGCATCATGATGGTCGCATCCGTGTTTGGCGACATCGCGGTGAACACACATTAGATGCGTGTATTCGTCATCGCCATACTGGCGTATCACCCGGCGTGGTGGTATGTGGGGCCACTGGTTACACGTCTCGGTCACCTCTTGTTCGCACTGACGGCGCTTTGAACAGTGGACGTTAAATTTTCGATGTGTTACGCCCCGTGGCTCTACCCTTCATTCGATCCCCGCGAAACCCTACATTTCAGCAGGATAATGCACGACCGCATGTTGCAGGTCATGTACGGGCGTTTTTGGATACAGAAAATGTTCGACTGCTGCCCTGGCCAGCGCATTCTTCAGATCTCTCACCAACTGAAGCCGTCTGGTCAATGGTGGCCGAGCAACTGGCTCGTCACAATACGCCAGTCACTACTCTTGATGAACTGTGGTATCGTGTTGAACCTGCATGGGCTGCTGTACCTGTACACGCATCTAAGCTCTGTTTGACTCAATGCCCAGGCGTGTCGAGGCCGTTATTACGGCCAGAAGTGGTTGTTCTGGGTACTGATTTCTCAAGATCTATGCACCCAAACTGCGTGAAAATGTAATCACATGTCAGTTCTAGTATAATATATTTGTCCAATGAATACCCGTTTATCATTTGCATTTCTTCTTGGTGTAGCAATTTTAATGGCCAGTAGTGTAGTTCGTATGTAGCGAGCGGAGCGAAGAAATACACTCCTGGAAATTGAAATAAGAACACCGTGAATTCATTGTCCCAGGAAGGGGAAACTTTATTGACACATTCCTGGGGTCAGATACATCACATGATCACACTGACAGAACCACAGGCACATAGACACAGGCAACAGAGCATGCACAATGTCGGCACTAGTACAGTGTATATCCACCTTTAGCAGCAATGCAGGCTGCTATTCTCCCATGGAGACGATCGTAGAGATGCTGGATGTAGTCCTGTGGAACGGCTTGCCATGCCATTTCCACCTGGCGCCTCAGTTGGACCAGCGTTCGTGCTTGACGTGCAGACCGCGTGAGACGACGCTTCATCCAGTCCCAAACATGCTCAATGGGGGACAGATCCGGAGATGTTGCTGGCCAGGGTAGTTGACTTACACCTTCTAGAGCACGTTGGGTGGCACGGGATACATGCGGACGTGCATTGTCCTGTTGGAACAGCAAGTTCCCTTGCCGGTCTAGGAATGGTAGAACGATGGGTTCGATGACGGTTTGGATGTACCGTGCACTATTCAGTGTCCCCTCGATGATCACCAGTGGTGTACGGCCAGTGTAGGAGATCGCTCCCCACACCATGATGCCGGGTGTTGGCCCTGTGTGCCTCGGTCGTATGCAGTCCTGATTGTGGCGCTCAGCTGCACGGCGGCAAACATGCATACGACCATCATTGGCACCAAGGCAGAAGCGACTCTCATCGCTGAAGACGACACGTCTCCATTCGTCCCTCCATTCACGCCTGTCGCGACACCACTGGAGGCGGGCTGCACGATGTTGGGGCGTGAGCGGAAGACGGCCTAACGGTGTGCGGGACCGTAGCCCAGCTTCATGGAGACGGTTGCGAATGGTCCTCGCCGATACCCCAGGAGCAACAGTGTCCCTAATTTGCTGGGAAGTGGCGGTGCGGTCCCCTACGGCACTGCGTAGGATCCTACGGTCTTGGCGTGCATCCGTGCGTCGCTGCGGTCCGGTCCCAGGTCGACGGGCACGTGCACCTTCCGCCGACCACTGGCGACAACATCGATGTACTGTGGAGACCTCACGCCCCACGTGTTGAGCAATTCGGCGGTACGTCCACCCGGCCTCCCGCATGCCCACTATACGCCCTCGCTCAAAGTCCGTCAACTGCACATACGGTTCACGTCCACGCTGTCGCGGCATGCTACCAGTGTTAAAGACTGCGATGGAGCTCCGTATGCCACGGCAAACTGGCTGACACTGACGGCGGCGGTGCACAAATGCTGCGCAGCTAGCGCCATTCGACGGCCAACACCGCGGTTCCTGGTGTGTCCGCTGTGCCGTGCGTGTGATCATTGCTTATACAGCCCTCTCGCAGTGTCCGGAGCAAGTATGGTGGGTCTGACACACCGGTGTCAATATGTTCTTTTTTCCATTTCCAGGAGTGTATAAAAATCTTGCTTGTGGTTGCTGATGGCATTGCAGTTTATATATATATACGCTAGAAAACTGACTGCTTAGTATTAGTATTAAATTTTAATATCAGGTTCATCATTATAGTTCGCAATTTTAAAATGTATTTTATTCACATTTCGTAATACTATAGTACCAGTACATTTATCATTAAAATGGCTTAGTTGATACTAGCCAGATATACTGTTTGTATTTAGATCACATCTCCGTGACGCTTGTGCAAAAAGGCGTGCAATATTCTTCTGTATCCTTTTTCAGTGAGCTACCACAAGTATTTTAAAAAATCTTAGCAGTAATCCACTCACTTTCGACCCTTAATTGAAGAGTTTTCCCATAGTTCACTCCTATTCTGTTGGGGAGATCCAGGGGAAAAAATGAAGCTAATTCCTGTCTTATATTGTTGATAATTCTAATATAAACTTGTGGCTTGTCGTCTGCGTAGTATTCGTACACA
Organism: Schistocerca serialis cubense; assembly: GCF_023864345.2. Classification (NCBI taxonomy): domain Eukaryota; kingdom Metazoa; phylum Arthropoda; class Insecta; order Orthoptera; family Acrididae; genus Schistocerca; species Schistocerca serialis. The sequence continues at coordinate 674,795,731 of NC_064641.1, forward strand.
TTTTATTTTACCTATTATTACTTTACTAGTGTTGATTTCTTGTACTGACTCAGTCCACGACCATGGAGATTTGCTCCTGAGTTTGGTGCTACGGAACTAGACTTGTAAAAATAAAACAAATAAAGATATTGTTCTAGACCTAATATTCTACATAAATTAGATGCATTTTTCATGTCATTTTACATGCTAATTCAGCTTTATTTTGTCGTTTTTTCCACTTCCATCTAAAATAAAAATTTCAAAATTAACAACAGTAATTAATATAAAGAGTACATTAACTTATCAACGATTTTTGTAACAAATGATAAGTGTCCATCAACATGAAACTCGGATAACAGAAATTGCGTATCTTTTGGAGTGCCTTTTAGTGAGTAAGAAAAGTCTGTCTTAACAACTGGCAGTCAGAGAGAAGTGCTAAGAAAGTGCTTCATCCTGCTCATAGAAAATGGCAAGTACAAAACACGACCCAATTATGAGCTATTTTCTCATAGGAAGAAAATATCAAGGCATCACTCGGAAGACGAGCGTCTTTCTAGAGTCTGTGCACATGAATGAGATCATAATAATTCTCCAGTCCACTCTTTTCAAGTATCTTGAATAAGAAAAACAAAGTAGTCAGGTCCACAGAGATGGAAAAAGACTTGCAAAATTGCAATATCTTGGGATGTGATATCTGACGAAGTAACTTGTTGAACAATGGCGTTTCACAGTCTCACGAAATCAAAAGGAATCTTCAGATTGGGGAATAATTACTACCGGTCTAGAGTCCGCTCAGGATATGGCGGTCAATTTTCGCCCAGAATACAGGGCGAGTTCATTTGTTGGTTCATTCGGTTTTCCACTTCCGTCTCAAATAAAATCCTCATTCCTTTGCCCACTATCGGTCAGCTGGCTGTTGGCTATGCGCTGCAATGATAGAATTACGGCGCACGCCCTGCAATATTTCTCAAACGATTTTGCAGAAAGTATTTGGTAAAAAATAATAATATTTGCGTTCCTTATAACTTCATAAGTCAGCTTCCTGATGAAGTGTCCATCACTTCGTTTCGAAAAAGTTTGCGATGAAAAATTGATGTCGCTATGATTTTGCATTTGGTGCTTATTACATAGTACGGTGCTGCACCTGAAATTAAGCTAAGATATTGAGTTTTTCTGTAGATTTGGGTGGAGGTCTCTATCTGTCACTATTCTCGAGAAAATTGTTCTAATAGTAGTGTCCTGTGACGAGAGCCTCCCGTGAGGTAGACCGTCCGCCGGGTGCAAGTCTTTCGATTTGATGCCACTACGGCGACCTGCGCGTCGATGGGGATGAAATGATGATGATTAGGACAGCACGACACCCAGTCCCTGAGCGGAGAAAATCTCCGACCCAGCCGGGAATCGAAGCCGGGCGCTTAGGATTGACAGTCTGTCACGCTGAGCACTCAGCTACCGGGGGCGGACAATTGTGCTAATGTAGCACACTCATTTGCCAGAATGAAATATCCAGAACGTTCCTCATATTTCATAAACGGTTTGAGATATTGAAATGAGGTTTTAGCAAATGACAGCACGCAAAGAAGAGTATTTCGCCATATGGTCATTATTCAAAAATTCATTATATACCTGTTAGTCGACTAACTATAGAGATTTTTGACAAAAGAACGTAATTTTTAAGGACCATCGTTAGCCGGTTAAACGAGAAATGCTGTGGGTTTTAAAACAGCATAAATGAAGACATTGTACGTTTATTTTTGTACTGATGATGTATTTTTATATAAGATATAAGATCTTACTTCTCCTCAGTCCATCACTTAATGAACTTGAGAGAAATGTAGATTTCCCTCAAAATTCGCCACTCAAAAAAAATGTTCAAATGTGTGTAAAATCTTACGGGACTTAACTGCTAAGGTCATCAGTCCCTAAGCTTACACACTACTTAACCTAAATTACCCTACGGACAAACACACACACCCATGTCCGAGGGAGAACTCGAATCTCCGCCGGGACCAGCCGCACAGTCCATGACTGCAGCGCCCCTGACCGCTCGGCTAATCCCGCTTGGCGATTCGCCAGTCATGACGCTTCTCTGAAAGTTAAAAACCGTTAACAAGCCAAGCGAAAATATATTGCTTCTTCTGTTGCATTTTCAGTGGAATTCTTTCCAGATACTAACCAAAGAAGATGTGACAACAGATCTTTTTGAATGGTCGCCATGTAAGTGTGAGCGTGGAGGGCTCCACTTAATATTCACAAAAAAATTGTGAGTGTAGACTTCAGTTTGGAATGGCACTTCCCCTCCAGCACTCTGCATTTCCGCTGCGACACCAACCTGCAACACCCAAGACTACCACTCTCCCTACGTGTGCCCTAACGATTGCATTGCAACGGTCACTTTATTCTACACGCACTCTACCACAGGGATTGATATTGCGTCCGTCCTTGCTCTCATGGTCTACCATCATATGTACACTACTGGCCATTAAAATTGCTACACCACGAATATGACGTGCTACAGACGCGAAATTTAACCGACAGGAAAACGATGCTGTAATATGCAAATGATTAGCTTTTCAGAGCATTCAAACGAGGTTGGCGCCGGTGGCGACACCTACAACGTGCTGACATGAGGAAAGTTTCCAACCGATTTCCCATACGCAAACAGCAGTTGACGGCGTTGCCTGGTGAAACGTTGTTGTGATGCCTCGTGCAGGGAGGAGGAATGCGTACCATCACGTTTCCGACTTTGATAAAGGTATCGTATCACTAGCAGTCGAGATGACAGGCATCTTATCCGCATGGCTGTAATGGATCGTGCAGCCACGTCTCGATCCCTGAGTCAGCAGATGGGGACGTTTGCAAGACAACAACCATCTGCACGAACAGTTCGACGACGTTTGCAGCAGCATGGACTATCAGCTCGGAGACCGTGGCTGCGGTTACCCTGGACGATGCATCACAGACAAGAGCGCCTGCGATGGTGTATTCAACAACGAACCTGGGTGCACGAATGGCAAAACGTCATTTTTCGGATGAATCCAGGTTCTGTTTACAGCATCATGATGGTCGCATCCGTGTTTGGCGACATCGCGGTGAACGCACATTAGATGCGTGTATTCGTCATCGCCATACTGGCGTATCACCTGGCGTGGTGGTATGTGGGGCTACAGGTTACATGTCTCGGTCACCTCTTGTTCGCATTGAAGGCACTTCGAACAGTGGACGTTAAATTTCAGACATGTTACGACCCGTGGCTCTACCCTTCATTCGATCCCTGCGAAACCCTACATTTCAGCAGGATAATACACGACCGCATGTTGCAGGTCCTGCACGGGCCTTTCTCGATACAGAAAATGTTCGACTGCTGCCCTGGCCAGCACATTCCTCCAGATCTCTCACCAATTGAAACCGTCTGGTCAATTGTAGCCGAGCAATTGGCTCGTCACAATACTACAGTCACTACTCTTGATGAACTGTGGTATCGTGTTGAACCTTCATGGGCTGCTGTACCTGTACACGCCATCCAAGCTCTGTTTGACTCAATGCCTAGGCGTATTAAGGCCGTTATTACCTCCGGACCCCTACAAGCCCGTTCGCAGTGGTGTCTGGCATATTCGGCCTGGAACCTCGTTGATGGAGTAGAACTGTCTGCATTGATGAGTTCCACTTCGAACTACACCGCGATGACCAGTGAAGACGTGTCTCGAGAGCTCACAGATAGTGATGGAATACCAACCTCACTATTGCCGCCACACAGCCCGACAGTCAGGAGTGATGGCCTGGGGTACTATTTTAATTCATAGCAGGTCCACTTCGGTTGTCATATGCGGCACCTTTACGACACAGCGGTATTCGCCAATATTCTACACCCCGTTTTGTTCCCTTCATAGTAAGCCATTAGCTCCAACAAATCATCGCGGAGAAGTTGTAAATAAGATTTCCCAGCAACATTTCGGTCAAAACAATACGTTTAAAATTCCACACCAGACCATTTACGAGCATTTGTGTTGATTGTCAACGGGTCTGTGCCAGCGTGAATTGACATGGGACCAATAATGACAATCACGACGATTTAATTCGTCATTGTTTTTGAATGTGGCTTCATCGGTGAACATAACGTATCTAAAAAAATAATTGTCACCTCATATCATTTCCAAGGCCCAGTGACAGAAATGCATGCGTATTTGGATATCTGTGTTAGACTGATATGCTACGCATGGTATTTATGTGCCTTCAAACTCCTCAAAACAGTTGATTTCGGTATTCCAGTTTGTCTCTGTATCGCACGACTACTAATTTCGGGATCCAGTTGAACACAGGCGAGAGCAGTAAGGGTACGAGCGCTATTTTCATTGTATTCGCGATGACGAGGTGGACGGTGCATGTATGCATTTCGAGCCGTTCAGTGCAATTTCGAATAATGTTTTCGCTTGAATGCCATGTGGTTGGGAAACGGTCCGCATACAATTGCGCAGCTGCAGCGTAATTGTTATGGCATTCACCTAAAATTAACATCATTTCAAAATCTCGGTAGGAGAATAGTGAGCCATGTTTCACTAAAGAATAATTTAGTTTCGTTACTTGATGTTTACGGTACACAATCTGAAAGTGAACCGACCTTTATACTGTCATAGTTCGCAGTTTGGCCACGGTAGCGCCAAAGTCGGGTGAATAATGCAATTGTGAAGAGTTCCCTAACGAGATTTTAATACCATTCCGCCTCCCTCCATCAAAAACTGTGGCGGGTAGGACACATTTTGTAAAAATATAGCTTAATTTGGCGTAATGTAAGAATTGGTGCACATGTTGTATCGATTTGATGCGTCCTTCTTCGATTATTCTAAATAAATCGGAGTTCTTCCCCAATTTTAATTTTTCTCGATTTCAGCGCTATCTGTCAATGGTATAAAAATGTTTCAGACAAAACCTGATTACTTTTTTTATGGAGAATCCGAATCTGCAATAAAAAATGGGGATTCCATTCAAGATTTGAAAGTTGCCTCGCGCCGCACCCAAGGGGGCGGGGGCTGGGGATATTATATTTCGTATGGCTAACAGAATACAGCAGTAAGTAAGTAGTAATACAAAAACGTATAAAAACAATGAATGGTCAATGTTATAGGCAACAAACAATTATTAGATCTAAAAAAGGAAGTAAAACACAAAATACACAAAAATACATAGAAATTATAGTAATAGTATCTAGTAATGGGTTTTTCAGAAGGTGAAGAGTAGACCAGACTCATGGTTGTATGTCCAAGTCCCTCAGCCAGCCAGAAGCGTCTCCCTCCAGGAGGTGCAGCTCCTGCATTGTGCCAGGGAATCTCCTCGTAGGGCAGTCTACTGCGATATGATGTAGAGTTTGTGGATTCCCACAGTCGCAGTTGGGTGAGTCAGTCTGTCCCCATTTGTGCTTCCAGTAATTACATCTACCATAGCCTGTTCGGATACGATTTAAAGTTGTCCAAGATTTTCTGGGAAGACCGAAGCCCTCGGGCTGTACGGTTGGGTCCGAGACTAAGTTAAGGTGATCAGGGTTAGACATATCCCATTCCCGACGCCAGGCTTCATCGATATCATAATTGTCCTCGATCAGCTGTTGCCCTAATCTCCATGATGGCTTACGGGACTTGAGCCTGTGGCTGGGATTCTTGCAATCTTCGTGTAAGGGTAGGTCACGGTTGTTAGCGCACTTTTGCCATTCCCTTTTCAGTGCAGATCTTCGCCTTAGATGAGGTGGGGCTATGTTAGCCAGTACCGGGAGCCATTGGTGGGGCGTCGGTTTAATAGTGCCTGAGATGAGCCTCATGGTGTCGTTTAGCTGGGTGTCCACCGTTTCTGTATGGGTGCTGTTTGGCCAGACCGGAGCGCAGTATTCAGCCACCGAATATACCAGTGCAAGAGCAGATGTTCTGAGAACTGTGGCGCTTGCTCCCCAGCTACTTCCAGTGAATTTGTGTAGGACATTATTTCTGGTTTTGATTTTTGCTGCACATTTGTATAAGTGCTCCTTGTACGTCAGAGATCGGTCCAATGTAATTCCCAGATACTTTGGGAGGGGATTGTAGTTAAGCAGCTGGCCTCTGAACTCTACGTGGGTTGCATAGTTTGCCTGTCTGTTGTTGAGGTGGAAACAGGAGACTTGGGTTTTAGAAGTATTAGGTCTGAGCCTCCATGTTTCGAAATATTCATCCATTTTGATAAGGTCTTTCTCAATGATTCTTTCGGAATTGTGGAAGTCTTGATGTTGATATGTGAGAGCAATATCGTCTGCATAGATAAACTTCTTAGAAGATGTCTCTGGAAGGTCTGATGTACATATATTAAAAAGTAATGGAGCTAGGACGGATCCTTGGGGCAGGCCATCATTTAACCTATATTTCTTGCTTATCTCTCCATCTAGGTGTACTTCAAAAAATCTATTTGAAAGCATATTGTTGATTAGGGTAGCCGTTTTCTTGCAAGGAATAATGCGTTGGAGTGTAGTATCAGTTGATGTCCCCCTTTGAGCTTACGAACTTGTCTTACCCACTATTTCTACCCGATGCATAGTTTTCGAGATAATCTCATCGAAACTTCATTATATATATATATATATATATATATATATATATATATATATATATATATATATATATATATATATATATATATATACTCCTGGAAATGGAAAAAAGAACACATTGACACCGGTGTGTCAGACCCACCATACTTGCTCCGGACACTGTGAGAGGGCTGTACAAGCAATGATCACACGCACGGCACAGCGGACACACCAGGAACCGCGGTGTTGGCCGTCGAATGGCACTAGCTGCGCAGCATTTGTGCACCGCCGCCGTCAGTGTCAGCCAGTTTGCCGTGGCATACGGAGCTCCATCGCAGTCTTTAACACTGGTAGCATGCCGCGACAGCGTGGACGTGAACCGTATGTGCAGTTGACGGACTTTGAGCGAGGGCGTATAGTGGGCATGCGGGAGGCCGGGTGGACGTACCGCCGAATTGCTCAACACGTGGGGCGTGAGGTCTCCACAGTACATCGATGTTGTCGCCAGTGGTCGGCGGAAGGTGCACGTGCCCGTCGACCTGGGACCGGACCGCAGCGACGCACGGATGCACGCCAAGACCGTAGGATCCTACGCAGTGCCATAGGGGACCGCACCGCCACTTCCCAGCAAATTAGGGGCACTGTTGCTCCTGGGGTATCGGCGAGGACCATTCGCAACCGTCTCCATGAAGCTGGGCTATGGTCCCGCACACCGTTAGGCCGTCTTCCGCTCACGCCCCAACATCGTGCAGCCCGCCTCCAGTGGTGTCGCGACAGGCGTGGATGGAGGGACGAATGGAGACGTGTCGTCTTCAGCGATGAGAGTCGCTTCTGCCTTGGTGCCAATGATGGTCGTTAGCGTGTTTGGCGCCGTGCAGGTGAGCGCCACAATCAGGACTGCATACGACCGAGGCACACAGGGCCAACACCCGGCATCATGGTGTGGGGAGCGATCTCCTACACTGGCCGTACACCACTGGTGATCGTCGAGGGGACACTGAATAGTGCACGGTACATCCAAACCGTCATCGAACCCATCGTTCTACCATTCCTAGACCGGCAAGGGAACTTGCTGTTCCAACAGGACAATGCACGTCCGCATGTATCCCGTGCCACCCAACGTGCTCTAGAAGGTGTAAGTCAACTACCCTGGCCAGCAACATCTCCGGATCTGTCCCCCATTGAGCATGTTTGGGACTGGATGAAGCGTCGTCTCACGCGGTCTGCACGCCCAGCACGAACGCTGGTCCAACTGAGGCGCCAGGTGGAAATGGCATGGCAAGCCGTTCCACAGGACTACATCCAGCATCTCTACGATCGTCTCCATGGGAGAATAGCAGCCTGCATTGCTGCGAAAGGTGGATATACACTGTACTAGTGCCGACATTGTGCATGCTCTGTTGCCTGTGGCTATGTGCCTGTGGTTCTGTCAGTGTGATCATGTGATGTATCTGACCCCAGGAATGTGTCAATAAAGTTTCCCCTTCCTGGGACAATGAATTCACGGTGTTCTTATTTCAATTTCCAGGAGTATATATATATATATATATATATATATATATATATATATATAGAGAGAGAGAGAGAGAGAGAGAGAGAGAGAGAGAGAGAGAGAGAGAGAGAGAGAGAAAGGGACCCTTGTTCTTCAGTGGCTCAGTTTGGGGTAATGGATTTTCGTTTGATTTATCTTTGTAATGTAGTGAAAGTATATGCACAACCAGTGCAAACCTCGACTGCATGCGCTATGAGTATTGTTTGGAAACCATCTTATTCCGTTTATCGGTGGTACTTGCAATGGAAACACACTCGCTGTACTCTTCGCCCTCAGGCTTGCAAGAAATACTATTCTTTTCTATCAGGCGATAGTTTATCCGGTAGTTTTAGTGAATGTTAACGGTGATATACGATCCAGTCACGTCACTATAGCCACAGCTGTGTTCGCCGTCAACGTGCAGTAACCACTCACAGACGACGGGTGTAAGCATTGGCAGTGGAGGGTATATAGTGTCAATGTGGGGTACACGCGAAAACAGTGCAGTCGTTGTGTAATGCGGAAAGGGAGCGATTTATCTGGCGTCCAAAAGGACATGATTGTTTGCTTTCGGAACAAGGATGGAAACATTTACAAAACGACAAACTTTTTCAACTGTTCACGTGCCACCATGGTTAAAGTATACCGTGCATGGTAAAATGGCACTATCCAAAGCCGGCGCCGAGGCAACCGTGGTGCACCACGGGACATAGATGACAAGGGTGCAAGGCGGCTGTGGAGATGTGCACGGGCGAATAGACGTGCAACTGGTGAGTAACCGACCACCCAGATGAACCAAGTTGCTGCCAACAGTGTCTTTTCACTGACTGTTGAGTGAACGTTGCTGTGTGTGGACCCATGCAGTAGGCGCCTGTTTCGTGCACACATGCTGACTGTTGTTCATCGGCGATGAAGGCTGGCATTTGCACCCTAATAACGCAACCGGACGTCCACCGAATTGTGACAGGTGACCTTTTCTGATGAATCACGTTTTATGCTGGGATTGGCGTGTATGGCGTGAAGCGTCTGAAAGCAAGCATACTGCAACAATCGTCAGAAGGGACCAAGCCGGAGGGCATTCCCTGGGCGATCTCCTCACTCTGCAAGGCTCAGTAGATCTACACAAGCATGCATTATCCTTGGGGACCATGTCCATCCCTGTACGCAGTTTGTTATCCCTCGACGGAATGGAATCTACCAGCAGGAAGATGCGACGTGTCACACAGCTCGCAGGGTACGTGCGTGGTTCCAAGAGCACCAGGATGAGTTTACCGTACTTCCCCGGCCACTAAACTCCCAGAATTAAAATCCACTGGAGGATCTGTCGGACCAACCCGATCGGGCTGTCCGCGTTCTGGATCCTCAACTGAGAAACTGGACGCAGCTGGCAACGGCACCGAATTCGGAATGGCTCCACATCCCTGTCTGTAGCTTCCAGAACAGCATTGAGTCTTTTCCTGCACGTCTCCGCTGCAAAAGGTGATTATTCAGGCTTTCGGCAGATGGTCGGGTTGATGTCATTGGACATTGTATATATCAATGTAGATAGGTTTACTCGTGAAGAATTAGCCATCTGTGTACGGTTTCACGGAATCCAATAGAAGAGCAGCAAAACGATACATACTGAGCTGTTACCTCAGCAACGGCAACCACATCACAAGTAGATGGTAGAGCACTTGCCCGCGATAGGCAATGGTCCCGAGTTCGAGTCTCGGTCCAGCACACAGTTTTAATCTGCCAGGAAGCTTCATATCAGCGCACACTCCGCTGCAGAGTGAAAATCTCATTCTGGAAACATCCCCCAGGCCGTGGCTAAGCCATGTCTCCGCAATATCCTCTCTTCCAGGAGTGCTAGTTCTGCAAGGTTCGCAGGAGAACTTCTGTGAAGTTTCGAAAGTAGGAGGCGAGGTACTGGCGGAAGTAAAGCTGTGAGGACTGGGCGTGAGTCGTGCTTGGGTAGCTCAGAAGGTAGAGCACTTGCCCGCGATAGGTAAAGGTCCCGAGTTCGAGTCTCGATCCGGCACTCAGTTTTAATCTGCCAGGAAGTTTCATATCAGCGCACACTCCGCTGCAGAGTGAAAATCTCATTCTGGAGATATCACAAGTAATTTTGCATCTGCACGTAGTTGTCTACGAGAAACAGTGTTTTATGGTGTACGTTTTAGTGAGTACATATTGGACGCGTTTTTACTGTTGTAAAAGTATTTTCACGGAGAAAAAGTAATTGCGCTAAAAACCAAATAAATTATAATTACATAATTACTCTGTAACGAGCTACCAGAAACCTTACACCGAATTACTCTTGCATTCACTCTATCATTATGTATTAAAAATAAGATAAGAATACGTTCGTCCAGACCCAGGGAATGGTTTTTATACAGGTGAAAATCAGCCAAAGGAAATATTGCGCTCAGAGCCGGTATATCAACATTCTGTGAATGGACAAACAAACTTTGAATGACTTGCTGGAATTATTTTGCTCTCGCACTGAATAAACGGACACAGCTAAGCAAAAATCAGTTTCTATTCCGTGACGTAACATAGGGTTAGGCATCTGTAGAAGAATGAGAAAACACTGACGTCTTGATTATCTTGTTCTCACCCTTTTAAGTTGTGCTTGGAATTTTACTGCTTCACCTACTTGATAATGGTATAACCCGCTTATTAGTTTGTGAAACATTTTAAAAATTACATTTTTACATTGCAGTAAGGACACCCGGTCTCAAACATTTTTAACTTATTGGCTCACTGCAGAGAATAGCCAACTAAAATAACTAACGGAATACGACAAACTCTTGTATAGAGACATTTTCAAGTAACTGCTTCCCTACTGATAAGAGAGATAACAGATTTATTCCGGAAAACTGCAAAAGAATATTGTGCAACGGAGAAGAACTCCACAAAGGGTGACCCGTTCATTCTGTTTCAAAAAGATCTATTTGTTTGTTTTTGTTGCAGACTTTTCTGTACTGAAACTATCTTGCTTGCAAGTACATCAGGGTTTTCAGACTGAAAGTATGTCCAGATTTATAGCCCAACTCTCAGACTAACACACATGTGCACATACATAACACATAGACAACAAACGCATACACTGAATTTTAATTTTTGTCTGGGGCAACTCATAACATTTTCCCAGAAATAGGTTTCGACGAAAGTTTTTGGTACGTTTCCCATAGTTTTCAGGCGAATGCTGGAACTAGAAGTTCCTCCCCCCCCCCCCCCAAATATTCCCATTTGGAACCCCTTCTGCCCCTCTCGCAGTATGATTGGATATTTGAGTGAAAAGAGTCGTGACTCTTTAATACGCCTGATCTCAAACAGTACTCGTAGTTCCTTGGAGCAGAAAATGGGAATTACGAAAAAATTGTCCAATATGAAAATCACCAAACCATACAAATGCGTACCAATCATGCCAAGAGTTACACTTGCGTTTTCGACAAGACAAAGTGCTTGTAAAGAAAATCAGAGACTCACTGAGACTGAGACTGAACACTGATACGAACGATTAAAAATGATGCTTTGCGCAACGAAGTTCCTGGAGGCACAGGGGTTGAGGTTTTGAGGAACAACAGATATTCTCTGTAAAGAAATAACAGGAATTTCTTGAAACTAATAGAACACGTCGCCACGATTAATGTCATGCTGAAAGAGCATTTGTGAAGAGTAACTTATCATGAAACCATTGTCCACTATTGCAGTAAAGCAGTACAAAATGAATCAAATCAACACGTACCGTTTCAAATCCAACGTATTGCTAACGGACTGTAGACAGTATCGCTGACGTGAGTCACTCAGAACAAATGTCAGTGGTTGTTCGTTTTGTTAGATACAGCCTGGTGAAGAAATAATCATCAAAGGACATCTCCTTGGCCCCATTCCAGCTACAGACACTGCTTTTGAATATCTAAGAGATATTCTCTTAAACTGCTTGTTAAGACGGAAGATTTCGTAGCAAAATATACGAGGTCAAGGACGTGAAAACGCTTCGAACATGAAAGAGAAAATATACGAGTTCAAAAAAGAATTAAAGACCTTACTCCTCGGGCATTTTTTGTTCCAACCATGTCGTGAACGATTCAGTGCTATTATATGGTATTACCGTCAATTTCGTAAGTATAGTTCCAGAAGTTTACAGTTTATTTTCTACATCCACCTATCGATGCGGTGTTCTGAAGAGAGACGAGTATATGCCTTGGAACCGCCCAGGTACCTTGAACAAGTGTATGATGCCGTTTAGGAACCTAGCGAAGATTTTGAAGTAGATGCTTTTGGAAGAAACAATGCCACTGATATTGCAAGAAAGCTATAAGAATTCAGATTTCTTTGTTCTGCAACGGTCTGATATGAAGTTATGTTTAAGACCAACCAGGTCAGCAAAGTTCTGCAAAGAATTACTGTAAATCTGCAGAGTGCTGTGGATCTAGCTGAAAGAGTTGGTAGTTTTGTGAAGAGGGCGATAATGGATCTAAAAGTACTCGCTGGCAAACTTGGATTCCATTCACACTTTGAAAAAAAAAAAAAAAGAAGAAAAAAAGATTCGTCCTAGGAGAGTGAAGAAGTAATTTACGTACGACTCTAATGATGAAGCTATTCGTGCAGGTGAAGTAAAAAGTTTTTTTAAGGTAAATACTTCTACCGTTCTGAATGTTGGAAAAGTAATAGCTGCATATATGGCTCTTGAGACTGTCTTAAACGAAGGTAATGAATGTGACATGTGCAAAGGAATTAAACGATGAAGTTTTGATCTCAGCGCCCATTTCTCGTGCTGTAAGTTCTCTGCAAAGTTCTTCATCTTACGCAGCAGATAACAATTTTTTGGACATTTTTCTCAATACTTGTGTAAGGTTATGAATACTCTCGACATTACCTGTATCTGTAGCTAGGTTCAAATGTCTCCAAGCACTATGGGACTTAACATCTGAGGTCATCAGTCCCCTAGACTTAGAACTACTTAAACCTAACTAACCTAAGTACATCACACACATCCGTGCCCGAGGCAGGATTTGAACCTGCGACCGTAGCAGCAGCGCGGTTCCGGATTGAAGTGCCTAGAACCGCTCGGCCACAGCGGCCGGCTGTAACTATGGGGGAAAGGAATTTTTCCAAATTGAAGCTGATAAAGAATGATTGTGTGGGCTGTATACTTGAAAGCGACAACTTGACGTCAATAGATTTAGGTTCTTTTTTGAAAGATATTGCTCTATTAAAGGTTAGAAAAATTTCAATACAATCTTTTTATCCAAGGGGATATTGTCAGTTCTGGTACATGTACTGAACAACTGTTGGAGTTATATTTGACTTTATGAATAGAGTATTTCTTTTTCGTATCATATACACGTTTCTGTTTTCTTTTCGTTTTCGCACTTAAATTTTTTCACCACGTTTATCAATTTTCATGACATATTTTCTAAACTTTAATTATATACTGGTGAGTTTTCTTTGGTAGGGTTACACAATTGAAGAGTGTCTTATATATAATTGTCTTGAACAAATAATGTATACGTGACATAAACCTGAAAAATTTTGATTAATTTCTGATAACAACCAGAAGCAAAATATCAGCTGCACTGTAAATGACGGACAGCCACATGAACATCAGTATCTGGTACTAAAGCCTTTTCTGTTAATAATTTTATAAATGTAAATACCACAATCTCAAAACTGTATGTATAATCATGCAAAATTCCTTTACACGTTATTTGGCAGGAAATAAATGACCCACTGAAGGTGAGAATCTCGACCGAAACGTATTTGGGTGTTAAACAAAATGAATGTGTGTTTGTTCAAACCAGTACCGTATTTCCATAATTAAATGTTAGGCAACATGCACAGATAAAAAGTGAGCTTGTCCCACTTTTCCACGGGGAGCAGAATAATTTGTTAGCTACAGAATGAAGAAAAATTCATTATTAAACAAATAAAACAGAAATTACACGTTTTTAGTCTTTCCACTCAGTGTAATAAATAGCACCTTCTTATTGAAGCTAGAACAATACAGTTGATAATTCTTTCTGCGATCATTAAAAGGTTTCATATACACTATGTGATCAAAAGTACCTGGAAATCCCCAAAAAGATACGTTTTTCATATTAGGTGCATTGTGCTGCCACCTAATGGCAGGTACTCCATATCAGCAACCTCAGTAGTGATTGGACATCGTGAGAGAGCAGAATGGGGCGCTCCGCTGAACTCACGGACTTGGAACGTTGTCAGGTGATTTGGTGTCACTTGTGTCAAACGTCTGTGCGCGAGATTTCCACACTCTTAAACATCCCTTGGTCCACTGTTTCTGATGTGACAGTGATGTGGAAACATGAACGTACAGCACAAAAGCGTACAGGCCGACCTCGTCTGTTGACTGACAGAGACCGCCGACAGTTGAAGAGGGTCATAATGTGTAATAGGCAGACTACTATCCAGACCATCACACAGGAATTCCATACTGCATCAGGATCCACTGCAAGTACTATGACAGTTAGGCGGGAGGTGGGAAAACTTGGATGTCATGGTCGAGCGGCTGCTTATAAGCCAGACATCACGCCGGTAAACGCCAAACGACGCCTCGCTTGGTGTAAGGAGCGTAAACATTGGACGATTGAACAGTGGAAAAACGTTGTGTGGAGTGACGAATCACGGTACACAATGTGGCGATCAGACGGCAGAGTGTGGGTATGGCGAATGCCTGGTGAACGTCATCTGCCAGCGAGTGTAGTGCCAACATTAAAATTCGGAAGGGTGGGGGTGTTATGTTGTGGTCGTGTTTTTCATGGATGGGGGTTTCGCCCCTTTTTTGTTTTGCGTGGCACTATCAGAGCACAGGCCTACACTGATGTTTTAAGCACCTTCTTGCTTTTCACGGTTGAAGAGCTATCCGGGGATGGCGACTGCATCTTTCAACACGATCGAAAAACTGTTCATAATGCACGGACTGTGACGGAGTGGTTACACGACAATAACATCCCTGTAATGGACTGGCCTGCACAGAGTCCTGACCTGAATCCTTTAGAACACCTTTGGGATGTTTTGGAACGCCGACTTCGTGCCTGGCCTCACCGACCACATCGATACCTCTCGTCAGTGCAGCACTGCGTGAAGAATGGGCTGCCATTCCCCAAGAAACCCTCCAGCACCTGATTGAACGTATGCCTGCGAAAGTAGAACCTGTCATCAAGGTCTGGGCCAACACCATAGTGAATTCCAGTATTACCGATGGAGGGCGCCACGAACTCGTAAGTCATTTTCAGACAGGAGTCCGGATACTTTTGATCACATAGAGTATCTCAGGAACTATTTTAAGTGGAAATGAACTGCTTCTTATTTAAATATTTAGCACTGGAATAATTTCCAAGAATTTATTTTGTGTTAAACACCTATATAGTTTTTTTTTTTTAAACTAATGTATTTCCGCGATCACTAGATTCAGATTTATTTTTAAAGGTCTTAGCAAGAGGCTGTAGGAAGGCCACTACTGACTGAGGGAAAGTGGGCTCCAAATGATGTGATGCATGTATGGAAAAACGTTCTCGAACTGGCCCTGTTGATCAACATTTGAAAAGCAGTCACCACACACTGACAGAGTAATGTTGTTTGAAATATCGAGAGGATACAATGTGTTTGTATGCAGTATTCGCAAGAATATTGATTTTGTCGGTCCGACTCGCACATTCAAGCTGCTTCCCAATGATGTAACGATTCCGTGTTACTGCTGTTAAAACGTTAGTAGCAGATCTCGTATCAGTTGCTGTTCTTTATCGTTGGTGTATTTTATTTTTCACATTTGTAGTCCGTTGAAACGTGATTTACTATGTTTGCAAGGAACGATCATGAATGCTTTGCATGATCAGGATACTTACTGGGTACAGCCTCATCACAGGTCCAACAGTTTGGCGAGATTTGCCATAGTAATAGCCACATGCTCTTTTTTGACTGTCGTACACATTGTGAAAGTGTGAATACTATCACGAGCAAGTTGTCTGATCGATATCAAGCAGCATCTCTCCTCCTGACAGTGTCATTGTTGTCTTCGGAGCTGTCACCTTGTTAAAATTTCATCGAGTTGAGTGCATATTACGTCACTGAGGAACCTCTGCGAAGGCTCTTTCCAGTGTCTGAAGAAAGAACATCCACAGGTGTGCAAAAACTTCAGGGCGAAAGTAAGTTTCGCGTGATGTATCACTGCCTAGTAACATAGCTCGATGAAACTTGAATCATGCATAGAAAGAACTGCTACAGTACAGCACAGTACAGAAGGTAACAAAGAAATAGCAATGAGACGAACTGAAATGATATTTTTTTCAAAAACAATGATTATAACGAAGTCACTGCGACTTACGATGGTCCTCTGCACATTACAAAAGGCGGGACATGGTTCTTAATAGGGTGTGTGATCACCATGGATGGCAATGCAGGCCGGCCGCAGTGGCCAAGCGGTTCTAGGCGCTTCAGTCTCGAACTGCGCGACCGCTACGATCGCAGGTTCGAATCCTGTGTGTGATGTCCTTAGGTTAATTAGGTTTAAGTAGTTCTAAGTTCTAGGGGACTGATGATCTCAGATGTTATGTCCCGTAGTGCTGAGAGCCATTTGATGGCAATGCAAGCTCTGCAACGCGTTACCGTGCTGGTGACAAGGTTGGTATGAAGATCTTGTGGTAAAACATTCAATTTCTCCACTAGAGTATTTGCCAGCTGATGGAAGTTCGATAATCTTCTTGTGGGCATTGAGCGTTCCCAGCTCTCGCGATACGAGAGTACGTCCTACATTGTCTAACATGTCCAGTTTGGTAGTCATGGTGTTACTGTATGTGGAGACATAAAGTCGCATGAGCATACGGACCTCCAAATCTTTGAACGCGGTACACTCACCAGACAAGGTTATTGTGACGCTGTACTTCTTCCCCATGTGCGTCTTCTCAGGGGTGCATTCGGCTCCGACTTCATTTTTAGGACGACAATGCACTACTGCATCGAACAGCCCAGTTGGAGGAGCTCTTGGAATGGGAGGATATTTGGCGAATAGACTGGCCAGCCCGGTCCACCGACTTAAGGCCCACCGAGCACGTGTGGGATGAGTTGGGGAAACGAATTACAGCACATCCCCATGCACCAATGACCACCCACCAGTTGCCAACCGCACTGATGGAGGAATGGAACAACCACAAGAACTCCTTATCAGCATTGTGGTCAGCATGGGAGCACGTGACAGAGCATGCATTAAGAACCATGTCACGCCTTTTATAATGTGGGACCATCATACATCGGTGACTTCATTGTAATTATTGTCTTTGAGTAAAAGTGTCATTTCTTCGTCTCATTGCGTGTTTCTTCCAATCACCTTCTGTACAATACTGCTTCATTCTTCCTATATATGGTCCAAGTTTCATCGAGCTATGTTACTTGCCAGTGACACATCATGAGAAAGTTACTTTCCTCCTCCAGTTTTCCGCACCATTGTATTTACTCCTTCTGGCCACTGCAGTTGCAACACCGTGACGGCAGCATGCAACAAACGTCAAATTGGCATGAAGTGTACTACATCATTTGATAAATAAATCCTCTCTAAGACGAAAATAGATGCATCACGAAGGAAAATGGGTAGATGTGATGTACTTGTACAGACAAACAAATGTCAGTTTCAGTAAAAATTCGATGATTTATTCGAGGGAAAGAGTTACAAAAATTGAGCTAGTCAATAACGCGCTGCTCCATCTCTGACCCTTATGCAGGCAGTTATTCGACTTGGCGTTGATTGATAGTTGCTGAGTGTCCTCGTGCAGAATATCGTGCCAAATTCTGTCCAATTGGCGAGTTAGATCGTCAAAATCCTGAGCTGGTTGGGGGAGCCCAGCCCATAATGTTCCAAACATTCTCTGCGAACTTGCTGACCAAGTTAAGATTAAGCAAGCAGAAAGAAAACCAGTAGACACTCTGGCCGCTAGCGGCCGGGCATTATCTTGCTGAAATGTAAGCCTAGGATGTCTTGCTACGAAAGGCAACAAAGCGGGGGGTAGAATATCGTCGACGAACCGATGTGCTGTAAGGGTGCCGCGAATGACAACCAAAGGGGTCGTACTATGAAATGAAATGGCACTCAGCACCATTTTTCCTCGCCCACGTTGGTATCCCACCGCCGTTCGGGTAGTCTACAGACACGTCCTCGGCCTGGAATCTCATTGACTGAAGTACAGTTGTCGTCAGTGATGAGTCCCGCTTCGAACTGAGCGGTGATGACCAGCGACGACGTGTCTGGAGAGACCTTGGCCAGAAAGATCGTCCGACTTCTCCCTAATAGAGAACATTTGAAACATTGTGAGCAGAGCACTCCAAACAGCTCAGGATTTTGAAGATCGAACCAGCCAACTAGACAGAACTTGGCACGATGTCGCTCAGGAGGACATCCAACAACTCCATGAATCACTGTCACGCCAAATAGCTGCTTGCATAAGGGCCACAGGGGGACCAACGCATTATTGACTTGCTCATTTTGTGAATCTCTTTCTCCTGAATAAACCAACCAGTTTTCCTGAAATTGCAATCATTTGTTCCTCTCTACATGTACATCACATCTACCGATTTACGTCCCGTCCGCATAATTCCTTCGCGGTGCGTCAGGTTTTTCTTAAATTGTAATTAGCATTTCCCTGCCAGCACACAAAATACGAGGGTCACTCCAAAAGAAATGCACAATATTTTTGTAAAAATACAGTTTTCATTCTGCATGTGTGAAAGTTTTACAGTGTGTAGATACATCGTTCCCGCTTGTTTTCAAACTTAGTTCAACCTGTTCCCGTGAGTGGCGCCGTCACAAAATGTCTTCAAGGTGGCTGCTACACTTGAACGTTCGTCAGAAGTAACATGCTGCCATAGAATTCCTGTGCTGTGAAAACGAAACACCTACAAGAGGTTGAAAAAGGTGTATGGAGATGCTGTTGTCGATCACAGTACAGTTAGTCGGTGGGCAAGCAGGTTATGTGAGGAAAGCGGGCACGGCAATGTTGAGGATTGCCCTCGCAGCGGCAGGCCTCGTACTCCACACACTCCAGACAATGTGCAGAGAGTTAACGAATTGGTGACTGCTGACAGACGCATCACAGTGAACGAATTGTCACGCTACGTTGGGATAGGGGAAGAAAGTGTTTGCGGAATACTGAAAGTGTTGCCGTTAAAAATGGTTTGTGCCAGGTGGGTTCCCAGCATGTTGACAGTTGCTCACAAAGAAACAAGAAAAACGGCGTGCAGCGAACTTTTGGAACAGTACAACAATGGTGAAGATGAATTTCTTGGAAGAATGTGACAGGTAATGAAACATGGCTCCATCATTTTGCACCAGAGACGAAGAGACAGTCAATGGAGTGGCATCATGCAAATTCACCCAAGAAAAATATTCAAAACCACACCTTCTGCTGGAAAAGTTATGGCTACAGTGTTTTTCGATTCCGGACTCTTGCTTTTGGACATCATGCCAAGTGGAACCACCATAAATTCTGATGCATATGTGACGACACTGAAGAAACTTCAAGCTCGACTGAGTCGTGTTCGACCGCATCGGCAAAAGCAGGATGTTTTGCTGTTGCACGACAATGCACGGCCGCATGTCAGTCAAAAAACCTTGGAAGCGATCACAAAACTCGAATGGACAGCACTGAAACACCTGCCTTACAGTCCTGACCTGGCTCCATGTGACTATCATCTTTTTGAGAAACTGAAAGACTCTCTTCGCGGAACAAGGTTTGAAGATGATGACTCCCTTGTGCACGCTGCCAAACAGTGGCTCCAACAGGTTGGTCCAGAATTTTACCGTGCAGGTATTCAGGCGCTGGTTCCAAGATGGCGCAAGGCAGTTGAGAGGGATGGGAATTATGTGGAGAAATGAAAATATTGTACCTAAAGGATGTATCTACACACTATAAAACTTTCAAACATGTAGAATAAAAGATGGGTTAAAAAACAAATAGTGTGCATCTCTTTTGGAGTGACCCTCGTAATTATATGTAGAGCCATGTGCATTCAATATATAACCAGAGATTACACAGAGGGATTCTTATTCAGAAATTGCATTTGAATGATCGTTACTTGTGTGTAAACGGTAAAACCGTCTGCCAGCTGCAATCCGGCTGCGTCAGAATCGTGGCCTAACTAGACTGCAGTTTATCGTTCAGCGATTTTGCTGCCCGTGTTGATGAATACAGACAGAATGGGTACAAGACGGTCACGCTCAACGCCAAGGAGAATCTCAATGGCCAGATGCGACAACTGCTCAAGACCAGAGACGCACAGTACTTTTGGCTCAACCGTGCATGATCACACAGCCACGTCAAGTAGCTTGATACAAAATCGTATTGTTTGCCTCACGATAAGTATCCACACGGACAGTGTGACGCTGTTTGGAGCGCCAAGGGTTACCAGAAAGGCTACCTTCCCCTGACGCGGTGGCATAGAAAGGCGCGCCAACAGCAGTGCGCCCTACGACAACACTGTAGAGGAGGATTGGCATCACGATAAACGTATCCATATTTGGAGGTGCCGCTAATTTCAATAGCAGATGTTACATTTCTGACATAACAGGGGAGGTACATTTCTGTATCGTATCTTGGAAGTCTCCATGACGTTATCTTTCAACAAGACAACGCAAGACCGCACATTGCGCATGCTGCCCTTACCTACCGATAAAAACGATGTTTGACTTCTGCCCTGGCCAGCACGTTCTCCACATTTCTCACCCACTAAAAACTTGTGGCCACGCTTGCCGAAACACTGGCTGCCACACAGTCATTCGCCAGCCGCTCCGTTTGATGAGCACTGGCACACAGTGGAAGTAGCTGGAAATACGTGTCTCTCATTCATGCTCATTTCGACTCGATGCCCAGCGTGGTTGCTGCCAGAGATGGATGCTCTGTATAGGCTAAATTTCGTACTTTATTTAACCCATATCATCTACAAACTTGATCACATATTCTGATTACTCTACTGTGCAAGTGCAATAGGTAAAATTTCGTTATTTGCTATACTTTCTGGTGCTGTAATTTTAAAGGCAAGTATCCGGGATGGCCTGCCTCAGCTGCCTCTTTCAATCTAGTAAAGATAAAATATGGGGGAAGGAAGATTGGGTTTAACGTCCCGTCAACATCGAGGTCATTAGAGACGGAGCACTAGCTCGGATGGTGTCAAGGATGGGGAAGGAAATCGGCCGTGTCCTTTCAAAGGAAACATCCTGGCGTTTACCTGGAGCGGTTTAGGGAAATCGCGGAAAACCGAAATCTGTAAGGCTGGACACGGGTTTGAATCGTCGTCCTCCCGAATGCGAATCCAAAAATACGCTACCCTTTAATTAAATGAATAACTTCCTCGTAACTGCAAGACTACGATTTCTCTTTGACTCCACACGAAATCAGTTCGTCCAAGTTAACCAACATTTTAAACAGCACTACGTAATTACGTTTCCAAAAAAAAAAAAAAAGCTGCGAAGTCAGATCGTTTATTCTTTACAACAGGGTACAGGCCTATTTCGGCACATAGCCATCGTCTAATTATCTGTAAGTAAATGGTACATAATTTTTGTACAATAGTTCTATTATTATAGATAAGTATTAATTAGAAAATATTACAATGAAATTTGTTACGCACGTCAGATGGGTTTGACATCCATACGTTATCGTGGTTGTTTTGCTTTCTCTTTGTTTTAACTACACTCCATCAGGGTTTGCTAGATGCGACTTGTTCTCTGATATAATTTTCAGACCTTCTTCCTTTTCTTTAGAGCAATAATTATGTGACATCTTATTTGATAGATGTAACAGCGATGTTGTTTGGTTACAGTCAGTTTTGTTTATCATACTGTAATTTCGGTAATCTTTGCTATTGGTACAATTAGTAGCCTTGTGTAATCTCTGGTCGTTTCGTAATATTTTCTCTCTATCCATTTTCTTGACTGATAATTTCAATAAAGTTTTCAATGTATTTTTTGCGTTTTGTGTCGATTTGCTAATTAAGTATTTTTAGTGGGTAGGTGTATGTATTTAACAGATTTTCATCTCTTCCAAAACGCTCATTAGTGGCCCTTTGGATGTTACGTGTAGAATCTGGATAGTTTGTTCTAAATTATCTGCTCTGTTTGTACGGGTTTTATGCGGTGGAAAAAGTAGAGGGATTGTTTTCGCTGCACCTAATGTGTTCGCGGTAACTAAAACTGAAGTTTCTGCCCGTCTGACTTGTGTAGAATGTATCATGGTCTTTACACTGAATTTTGTACATGTCTGGGTTCGAGTAAATTGATAATTTCGTTTTACCCGATTCAATTTGTGAACAAAGATTGTGTCGGGTTTGATAAGGGAATCTTATTATTTGATACCACTAGCGAAGTTTACTGAAAACACAGTATGACAAACAAAACTAATCGTAACCAAACAATATCGCTGGTGCATCTGTCAAATAAGCTGTCACATAATTATTGCTCTAAAGAAAAGGAAGACAGACTGGAAATTATATAAAATAACAAGTCATATCTAACCAACCGTTAGTACTCTAGGAATACTAATGGAGTATACAGTAATTGAAACAAAGAGGCAGCGACATAACCATGATAACATATGGATGTCAAACCGTCTGACGTACGTAACAAATTTTATAATAATGTTTTCTAATTAATATTTACCTATACTATTAGAAATTGTGTACAAAAATTATGTATCATTTACTTACAGAGAACTTGACGATGGCTGTTTGCCGAAATAGGCTTATTGTAACAAATAAAACGATCTGACTTAGCAGCGTTTTTCGAATCGCAATTACATAATGTGCTTAAAGCCATACAGAACGCAGCGGTCTCAAAAGTCTACAAATTTTAAAAAAGCAAATAATAATCTGAGCATCAAGTAAAATGTTTACGTGGAGCGAATATCGATCGTGGAAGCTGATATCTGGCTGCCTAACTCGCATTTCCGGCACCCATATCGGAATGTTTATACGGCCAGCCTGCAGGGACCTGCACACGTTCAAATGGCTCTGAGCACTATGGGACTCAACATCTGAGGTCATCAGTCCCCTAGAATTTAGAACTACTTAAACCTAACTAACCTAAGGACTTCACATACATCCGTGCCCGAGGCAGGATTCGAATCTGCGACCATAGCAGTCGAGCGGTTCCGGACCGAAGCGCCCAGAACCGCTCGGCCACCGCGGTCGGCCGGACCTGCACACATTCAATATTTATTGACAATGCTAGTTTGTCAAACCTTCAATGTATTGAAGCGACGTCACACTATCAAATTAATCAAGTACACAATGTCATACAGAATCGTCCGTTAACCATCCTAAAGTGGCATGTATAAAGATTATCCTTGCACAGATCTATTACAATTCTTTTAATCAATGATTCAAGAACAGTCTTAATCGCATTTATTATTCTTATAATACCGCCAACCGGTTTCAACCCGACGTAGGGGTCATCTTCTCGGCGTTTACACCATTGGTCGACTACTGGTTGGTGTCGACCAATGGTGTAAACGCCCAGATGACCCCTACGTCGGGTTGAAACCGGTTGGCGGTATTATAAGAATAATAAATGCGTTAAGACTGTTCTTGAATTATTGATTAATCATACTAATAGCTGCTTCTCTCCACAACCATGTTGTCCAAAAAACAATTCCTTTATGTTACGACTCCTTAACAACTGAATCTGAGGTATGATGTACATAAGGGCGAATTGAAATAAATAAACACTGCACGCTAACGCCGTGTGGTTGGTTCCTGAAGCTCTGTCAAGAACGGAATGGAAAATATTGTCAGACCGTCAATATTTGACCTCAACGTTCAATAAGTGTTGACAATACCGAGGATATTTTGAGGTCCATCAATGCTGCTCATCAGTATTTCTGGTACTTGTGACCGCTCAATGTCATTCAATATGATCACGACGTCACTCCTCGATCGACGTTAGCACTCGTGGTGTCACTCGCCTTCATACATGGCAGTGGACGTTTGAAAATTCGTGACGCTAGCTCAATGGTCGTCAATTGATTTAAATGTTATTCCCGGCTGACTCTTAATTCAATTACTGCCACGGGGGTGAGGAGAAAGAACACATCCTGGTGATACCAGCATTATGCGTATTTAGATGTTCGATTAATCTGAATAGTTTGCAATGTTCCAGCGATTCTATTCGAACTCTATGCTGATGTACCGACAAGGACCATTTTCGCAGATAAACATGTAATTACGTAATGGATGTTCAGTTTCTCAATATAGTTCGTCGCGCTCACACATTATACATCCGCTACAAGAACAAATTCATGCATTTACATTTTTTGGTGTCCCACAACATTGGTTGGCTAAATATTATGACGATACGTTGTATACAACTTCCACAGATATTGTTTATCGTGTAGCCAAGACTACGTAATGAAGACAAAATCGTGGATAAAATTGAAATGTAGTTTGTTTATTAACACTTTTCTTTTCACTAACTAAATATGAAATACGGATCGGGATTGGAGGTGATGACCCTATCCTTCTTTTCAGTATTAGAATGGTCGATATCGTGTTCTGAATAACGCGTGTCATATAATGTCCAAATATCGACACGACCTAGGCTCTCAATTCGGCACTTAAATGTCTATTCTTCGCTCTCGAAATGTTCGATGTGATTGTCTTTCACACGCAGGGTTCAAATTAACGGTGTATGCACTGTTTTTAGTATTTCAGGCCCCCGTTAATTAATATCTGGTAGTTAATAAGCGAACTATTTTTATGCTGGCGTGTTGTTTGTATCAGCTACCCCCGCAACCGTCCAAGGATAAGATTCTCTTAATGTTCCGCGCACACGCGTTTCACAATTTTATAAAATGCAGAATTACGTAAACTATAGCTTTCCGTTGCGTACAAATTTCGTGAGTTCCACGACCATAATAGTTTCCCAAGAGTATTTTCCCCAGCTAACACAAAGTCCGAATTATGTTGTCGGAATCATTTGCACTTCACCCGACAATAAACGTCTATGATCACTTCGTCACACGTAATGTATTTTAAACGTGCTTGAAGAGTCTTTAAATAATCTCCTTAACGAATTTCGCAGTCGCGTACCACTTTTTCATCGACTATCCCGATCGCGATAACTGAAGGTAGAGAGCTCAATAATGTGTTACATGTTCTTTTATACGTATTAAAAAACAAACGCGCCCCTATATCTTTCTGTCCCACTTGGTCTTTGCTACTTCGCTTTTTATTACTTTTCATTGTATTGCTTCTTAGTAATACTGTGCAGTTATTAAAGTTTCGTAATACTTTCCCCTTTTTAATTACGCCAAAATAAAGCCTATTTTATTTTTAATTAATATGATGCTAATTGACACGTCTGCCCGCAAAGTACCGTTATATACTGAGAATCATTACGCGTCCTCAGACGGTCTATGTATTGACGCTTGACAATATTATTGAACGTGTGAGGTCCCCTTATGCGATGTTGGGAAAATGAATTTACGGAAGACCGGGTTTGTGGACCCACGTAACCACAGCGCACGTGTGGCGCGAACAGGGGAGTTGGCTCGGGCGACTGGCGCGAGTTCCGTTAAGCGGCGGTGGCTGCCTCCACGCTGGGCGGAACCGTGATAAGGTCGCTCCCCTCCTGCACACACGCGCGCGCGCATCACTCCAGATTGTGTTGAGTCAGCGGGTGCCGCAGCCGCCCAAGGTCGCACCAGCGCGCCGCCGGCTGCCGCCGCCGCAGCCCTGGAGAGGGAAAAAGGCGCCAACAATATAAATAGGCGCGCGCCCGCCGCGGCCAGCTCCAGTCATCTGCTCGCCTCCAGCCCACGCTCACTGTCGTTTTGTTTTCGCCGCGGACATGTGCCGTGTTTCGCTTCTCGTCGCGTCAGCGTTCGCGCTGCTGGTGTTGGGGTCGGTTCTCGTCGAGGCCGCCCCGTGGTTCGACTGGGGTTTCACCGGCAACCGCTACCGCCCCTACTACCCGCCCAGAGGCAGCGGCGGCAGCGGCAACAGGGGCGGCGGCAGTGGCGGCCGGTCTGGACGCGACCGCTTCCGCTCCATCTGCAGGACCATCAGCGCCGACAATTACGCCTTTCCGGGCAGGATACCTTACCCTTCGGCGCCGCTCTGCCCGTACTGAAAAGACATAGGCGCGAGCTACAGCGACCGGGGTCAGCTACCCCAACTGATGTTCTCTTCGCGCGGAGATGCCGTGTCGATACAGCAAGATTGTTCTGTGGCCGGCGTGTGGTTCTGTGTGTGTCTATTATAGTGTCTTGCTTATTCAACAGCTGTATCAGAAGTGTCATCTGGCTGATGGTGCTGTCTGAGGTTGCTTACAACAGTGACATCAAAGTGAAGATTATGTATAAAGCCTCAAGCCAAAGAAAGTTTTGGACTTACAACATAGGTTTAAAGAGAAAGTGTTCGTTCTGACAGAACTTTTTGTTTCGTAAGGAATCTGCCACTATATACTATGGGTTTTTAGTTACCCTGTGCCAAATATATTCCACTACCTGTTCTCTTAAAAATCTTCATACTTTTAGCAATCATTGCCAGTATGAATTATCATTGTAAGGTAATTTTATTCTATACAGAGTCTCATTTTATTATTATTTCTTTT
The DNA here is from genome assembly GCF_023864345.2 of Schistocerca serialis cubense. Lineage (NCBI taxonomy): Eukaryota > Metazoa > Arthropoda > Insecta > Orthoptera > Acrididae > Schistocerca > Schistocerca serialis. Next base: position 674,822,386 of record NC_064641.1, read on the forward strand.
CCATTTTTTGCTACAATTTTTTTAATTTTATATTGCTTATTGTTAATCACTGTTCAAGTGATCACAGTGGTGCCATATTTTATTTTATATTATTTTGAGGTAACGCAATTTCTGCTCATCGTGGATCAAATACGATCACAATTACCATCACATTTTTTAAATTTTAATACATGTGTGTAATAATTGTAAATTATTGCTGTTATTAGATAAAGACTGCCAAAAATGACAAAAATAAACATTTTCTTAAAAAATATACTTTTTAATCCTTATAAATTTTTCTTAACTGCTTCGCTTGCTAAAGTTCAATTCAAGTCTTAATGAAACATGAGCACTCTTACTGCAAAATTTTATTTTGTACCTGTGCAGCAACCAGACAGCAACTGAACAAGATGCTCATAGGTAAAATGAGTATCCTGGCCTGCAAAATGACAAGAATGACTGGAAAAGAGCAATGTTATAATGAAGTTCCCCTGAATTTGTCATTTGACCACAGCTTGTAAAACAGTTCCTTAAGTCAATATCACTTATTTAACTAAAAAGATGTTTTTACAAATGTTGAAATTAAAATATATCCTAATTAACTTTTCTGTTGACCCTCTCTCATCACCATTTCATTAAGTGAACCAAGTGTAATGTGTACTTTTTCTAACTTTAGTATAGCTTTTTATTTCAGTTTTGAGACCATTACTTTGAACCTCTTTGTCTTCGTGTATCATAAGTTACAGGGTGACTCTACTATGGTGCAGGTTCTTCAGTCATTTATCGTAAGTTACAGGGTGACACTACTGGGGTGCAGGTTCTTTAATCATCAAGCAAATAATTGCGCCTGCAAATGCTTTCTTCATATGAATGACAATAACAAAGAAGGATGCCTCAGTCTATTTCACTCAAACATAATACTTTCAATGAACAGTGACTGCAGCAAAATTATACAAGTACAAAAAAAGCAAAAACATTTTTCCATGGAAGTCATTTTTGTACATATTTAGGTGTTTACACCATGGATGGATGGATGCGCAGACACAGACATATGTACATGCATGTACTGTCATACCTTTCTTAAGAACATAAGCAGGTCTGTAGAAAATTAGTCAAAAGGTAATTCATGTACGTGCAAATACAATAAACATCATTTTTATTTCTATTTATGAACATTTTACGACACAAAGAAATTTGCTTTCTGCTCGACTGAAAATACTCTCTCAATGGACCATAATTATATGTATATAACTAACACAAACAGTTACCAACATCACTTAAGATCTGAAATTTCGTTAAAGTTAAAAACTGTTTGTCAGACTGAGACCCAAATGTGGGACCTTTGCAAAGCTCCAAGATTTGAGTCCTTGTCCTGCACACAGTTTTAATCTGCCAGGAAGTTTCAAACCTATGCACACTCCACTCCAGAGTGGAAATTTGTTCTGGGAAATGCAAAAAAGGATCAATGTACAATTCAGATCCCAATTAGCTACATCAGTTACATATATTTCACTTCATTATTGGTTTCCTCTTGTAATACACTTTCCATTTCCATTTAATTGTACTCCTACTGCCTACATATGGGTGCTATGTACCGTATCTCAAATACCAACATGCGTACAGCCATGCAGTAAAGTTTATAAGACATAGAGAAAAATTGAAATACGGACAATAAAATGCGTCAAGATGTTCAGTTTTACAAGTGAAAAATATTATGTTTGACTAAGACTGCTGTGGAGCACCACACAAAGAAAGTTAACGTTGTGAACAATGTAACGGTGTACTGAGCCTTAGACAATGAAAGTGACACAAAATTGTATATTTTTAAAAACACTGAGTATACCCCTTACAATTTCTCTAGCCCTGGTACAAAAGATACTTTGAAGGAAAAAGAAACAATAAATAATACAGAAGTTAATCAGAAAGTTTTAAGGTACAAATTCTTGCTGTTCAGAGTACTTATCTTCACAGTTTCTCAGAATATTCTTCTTAAAGTTGTATGCAAAGGTTCATCCTGTCAAATCATTCAATAACAGCCCTGCATTACAACTTCTGATGAAGGTTTTCCATGAATAGTTTGTTGAAAGAAACAACCACTGTAGTCTCAAAATTATGCCCATGAATGGTTTCTTCTGCTTTTGAGATAAAGAATATATGCTGTAACACGTATAAGAACTGAGAGGTCTGCGAGGAATGCGTACTATCATTGTTGAGCAATATCCTTTGCCTTTGACCACTCTTTGCTTGTTTCATTAAGCTTGGGAAGATAAGTCCCGACAGATTACTTAGTGGTTCTTGTAGCACATTTTTAAGTATGATTTTGACGAGCCGACATGCAGTGAAGAAATTACACACAATATTCCCTTCAATTTTGGTGAGATCCATAAAACATGGTTATGATTTTGTCTCTGATTAAAACTGGTATAGTCGTCTTACATCACCAGTTAAAAGAGCTTGGCTGTCACCATTTATTACAATTGGGAACTTCTACGTCTATACCTATATTCTACAAATCAATGTGAATGTATGTCAGGATATAAGTTTTATTGCACCATACATTATCAACTTACTCTGCTGTGCTCATGGATGGAGCATGGGAAGATTGACTGCTTGTGCAAACAGTTATTTGCCTAATTACATCTGTATTATCTTTACTGGGTGGATATATAGATGTCCAAGGAATATTCATTAGTGTCTGCCCTTTAGAATGGTTTCTGAAGTTTTGTAAGCAGGCTGTAACAAGGTGTATGATGTCCTCCTTCGAGTATTTGCCAGCTAAAATTTTTCAACACTTTTGTACTCGCACAAACCTGTGATCATTCACACACTTCCCCCCACCCCTTTCTTGAGCAGTATTCATATGCAATATTTTTTGTAGATAAACTAGTCTCCCAGTATCCCACCATTAACTGCAATTTACAATTTGCTTTAACTACAACTAAGTCTATGTGGTTGTTCCACTTCATATGCATTGTTACTCCCAAATATTCGTTTGACATAACTGATAGTAGTTATAATTCATTACTCCTGAAGTCACTAATTCATTAATATATCGCATGAACATCAACAGTCCCGTTACAATCCCCTGGGACACAGCAAATATATTTCTATGTCTCTCCGTCAGGGATAATGAGCTGCATCCTGTCACGAAATTTTCAATACAGTCACAAATCTATTACCATAGGAACATATTTTATTTACAAGGTAGCAATGCTGCAATGAATCAAAATCTTTCAAAAATCTGGAATCACTGAATCAACCTGATTTCCTCCATGCAGAGCATTGAGGATATTGTATGTGAAGAGTGAGAGTTGGATTGCATCTGATAGACATTTTCACAACCAATACTGATTTCCAAGAGAAAAGTAACAGATATACCCTATGCTTAAAACTCTGAATGTGTTTTTGGATTGTTGCAAATATATGTGAATGATAAAAGATGGTATTTTCAGGGATCAGTTTGACTTCCCTTTTTAATAGATGGATCTGAGCGGTTCTGTATTCCAACTAAGGGAAACACATTTCTGCTCAAAGGGCCTGCAGTAAATTATGGTAAAGACTCGACCCAGTTCTCTTGAACAATTCTGTGTATAGCTTGATAGGAACTCAGCTGGGACTCAGGGCATTACTGGGCTTTAGCAACTGATCTTCTTCAGCATTGGTACTGATTAGTATTTCACCAATCTTAGCAGTAGTACAGCTGTTGAACGATGCCAACAATCCTTGATTTTCCTTTGTGTGAGACATTTGAAAACACAATTCAAGATTTCAGCTTTTTTTGCTAGTTTTCTATTTTGGTTCTTCTCTTGTCCACGAGTATCTGGACACTGATTTTTGTACTACTGACAGCCTTAACATATGACCACGATTTCTCGTGATTTTCAAACATCTTCTGTGACAATATTTTGTTAGGGTGGATGAAGACTTCATGCATTGTCCTTCTGGTAGCTGAGTGATTTTCCTTTAAAGCTGTCTGCCAGTTAATTTATGTTTTGTTTTGTACCTATGGTGCAGAAGGTGGTGTTTCTTAAGATGTTTTGTGGCAATGTCTGCATATCAAGGGAGACCACAACAACATTTAATTATTCTGTTGCACACATATTTCTCCAGAGGCTGATCCTACTTTATTTGAACTCAGCCCCTAGTTCCTCTACTTATTCTACCTGAGTCGCACAATTCTAGCTGCTGTCTGAGAAATGAGATAACTTCCTCTTTATCCTTTACACTAAACATGTAGACTTTTCTACTTTTTTCTAGTTCTTTCTACCTTGGTGCGCATTGTTGCTACAGCTACATATTGTTCACTGGGCCTGTATCTATGTGAATTTGGTGACTGTTGGAACCAATACATAATGCTGGGATGTGCTTGTGGAGCACCTCATGAATGATGTGTGGTTTCAGAGGTTTCATGAAACTTTTGTGGGTGCTGGGTACAGAAGATAAACTTCTAGCAATGGAAAACATACAAGTAATAACAGGCCCATTCATGTGGTTAAGAACCCAGATTTGCTGGGAGCCATTTCTGCAATGTTATAAAGATTAAAAGGAAGACAGAAGGTTATTCAAAACCATTTTAGGCAAAAACTTAATAGAACTGTACCCTGGACAAAACAAGTCATTAAAGGTCTCAGTCTACAGCGAGGGAAAAAAATTGGCTTGTGTAATAGGGTATCATTCAGCTGCAACTGAGGCAATAATAGGCTGAGAATCATTTGTGCAAAGGCGCATCTATATTGCTGACCACTGCAACTGTGAAACCAGGAAGGATAGCACATGACATAGTTAAAATTATTGAGCACATACAGTATAACATAAAGTATACATATTAAATTTGCAGATGATTTCGGGGGTATACAGGGTGCAAAATGCAGTACACTGGATTTCCACTTCTGGCAGCAACTATAGTTCTAACCTGACTGAGTATTGAGTTAAACAGACTTGTACGACAGGGACAGGGATATCACTTTATATTGCTTCACCTTTATGTTTATCAGCTGTAGTGGTTAGCAAGTGGTTGCTTGCCAGTCTCTTTACAATCATGACCAGCTGGGTGAGATATCTTGAGGACATCCTGGCCTGGCAAGAGTCTAACACCCTGTGTTTTTAAGTAGGTCAGAACACCACAGGCAACATGTAGCCTTGCATTATTTTATTTAAAGATAATGTCAAGAAGAGCCTAAATATGGGATACAGTCATCAAAAATGGCTCTGAGTGCTATGGGACTCAACTGCTGAGGTCATTAGTCCCCTAGAACTTAGAACTAGTTAAACCTAACTAACCTAAGGACATCACAAACATCCATGCCCGAGGCAGGATTCGAACCTGCGACCGTAGCGGTCTTGCGGTTCCAGACTACAGCGCCTTTAACCGCACGGCCACTTCGGCCGGCGATACAGTCATCGACTTGAACACTGCTGTCCTCCTTACTGACTATGTGAAGTAAAAGAGATTGTGTTGTGTACCCAATGGTACCCCATACTATCATGCTGGGAGCTGAGCCAGTATGATGATGACAAATGCAATCTGGCAAAGTTTGTTTTCCTCAAAATAGTGTATGGGTGCATCCACTATGATGCTGTACACACAACCGGAACTTATCTGAAAAAATTATGTTGCACCACTCCTGTGCCCAGTTATGTCGTGAGGAGATCCATGGTTGTCCAACCTAGCTAGTGCACCTGGAGAGTTACAACAACGGCTGCCGTACAGACAGTCCATGGGGCTGTAGAAACTGTGCACTGTCCTTGTGGATACTTTCTTCCTGCTGTGAACAAGCCCATTTCCTGACTCGAGCTATGAGACATGGCTTTACAATCCTGCACAGCTGAACGAACAATATGTCTGCTGTCTCAGGAGCTAGTTGTATGGGTCCACTGAGGTCCTGCATGGCACTGAGTAGGGTTCTCTTGAACCCATTGATTCCATATTCACATAACAGTCATGGGAACCCGACCAACATGAACAGTAGTATCTCACAATGATAAACTGTGGTCCTGATAGGTCATGATCCTACAACTGACAAAAGTCAACATGTGCTGGTAGGTGATTCTCCTTCTTGCAAGAGGCATAACATGGTCTCCCTCACAAACAAACTACACTCCTGGAAATGGAAAAAAGAACACATTGACACCGGTGTGTCAGACCCACCATACTTGCTCCGGACACTGCGAGAGGGCTGTACAAGCAATGATCACATGCACGGCACAGCGGACACACCAGGAACCGCGGTGTTGGCCATCAAATGGCGCTAGCTGCGCAGCATTTGTGCACCGCCGCCGTCAGTGTCAGCCAGTTTGCCGTGGCATACGGAGCTCCATCGCAGTCTTTAACACTGGTAGCATGCCGTGACAGCGTGGACGTGAACCGTATGTGCAGTTGACGGACTTTGAGCGAGGGCGTATTGTGGGCATGCGGGAGGCCGGGTGGACGTACCGCCGAATTGCTCAACACGTGGGGCGTGAGGTCTCCACACTACATCGATGTTGTCGCCAGTGGTCGGCGGAAGGTGCACGTGCCCGTCGACCTGGGACCGGACCGCAGCGACGCACGGATGCACGCCAAGGCCGTAGGATCCTACGCAGTGCCGTAGGGGACCGCACCGCCACTTCCCAGCAAATTAGGGACACTGTTGCTCCTGGGGTATCGGCGAGGACCATTCGCAACCGTCTCCATGAAGCTGGGCTACGGTCCCGCACACCGTTAGGCCGTCTTCCGCTCACGCCCCAACATCGTGCAGCCCGCCTCCAGTGGTGTCGCGACAGGCGTGAATGGAGGGACGAATGGAGACGTGTCGTCTTCAGCGATGAGAGTCGCTTCTGCCTTGGTGCCAATGATGGTCGTATGCGTGTTTGGCGCCGTGCAGGTGAGCGCCACAATCAGGACTGCATACGACCGAGGCACACAGGGCCAACACCCGGAATCATGGTGTGGGGAGCGATCTCCTACACTGGCCGTACACCACTGGTGATCGGCGAGGGGACACTGAATAGTGCACGGTACATCCAACCGTCATCGAACCCATCGTTCTACCATTCCTAGACCGGCAAGGGAACTTGCTGTTCCAACAGGACAATGCACGTCCGCATGTATCCCGTGCCACCCAACGTGCTCTAGAAGGTGTAAGTCAACTACCCTGGCCAGCAAGATCTCCGGATCTGTCCCCCATTGAGCATGTTTGGGACTGGATGAAGCGCCGTCTCACGCGGTCTGCACGCCCAGCACGAACGCTGGTCCAACTGAGGCGCCAGGTGGAAATGGCATGGCAAGCCGTTCCACAGGACTACATCCAGCATCTCTACGATCATCTCCATGGGAGAATAGCAGCCTGCATTGCTGCGAAAGGTGGATATACACTGTACTAGTGCCGACATTGTGCATGTTCTGTTGCATGTATCTATGTGCCTGTGGTTCTGTCAGTGTGATCATGTGATGTATCTGACCCCAGGAATGTGTCAATAAAGTTTCCCCTTCCTGGGACAATGAATTCACGGTGTTCTTATTTCAATTTCCAGGAGTGTATATTCAAATGCTGTTTCTGAATAAGAAACTTGATGCTTAATCTTTCCTTGTGTACATAATGTACATAGCATTACTCCTATCTACTTTATGCAGCTGCATTAGAATGCTAATTTTTTGATGTAGCATGTAGTCTGCAAATCTGACGTTCGTTTCATGCCCCCTTCATGGAGCTGCAATTTCAATGGCCAGCAGTGTAGCTAGTTAATAAGAACAAGGAAAAGATACAGTGCTACTTATTGTAAAGATGGCACATTAAGTTGCAGACAGGTACAACTAAAAGATACTTATACATTAGAATTTGGCCACAGCCTTCATCAGAAAAAGAAACACACACATACTCATTTACACAAGCAAGCACATCTCACACACATGTGATTGCCATCTCCGACAGTTCGGATTGGGATGCAGCTGTCACACACGGAATGGAAGCAGCAATCGTGGGGGGGGGAGGGGGGGATGAGTGTGCTGCCTGGCAGATTGTGCAGGGACAAGACTCCCATAAGGGACAGTGTCGGGGGGTTGTGGGGCAGCAAGGAAGTGGCGACAGGGGGGGAAACGGAGTGAAAAAGGAGAGGAGCAGGGAAAGATGGGGCTGCATTGTCAGAGGGTGGCACATAAAGAGGGTGGCAGACGAGAACAGGAAAGAGGTAAAGAGGTCATAGGATACAGGAGGTGGGCAATGTTTGGAGGAGGTGATAGGATAGAAGGGGTAGGCACTGTTGGGAGGTGGTGATAGGATAGAGTGGGTGGACACTGTTGGATGGAGGGTGTGGGGACAGTACATTACTGTCGACCGAGGCTGGGATAATTTCTTGAGGGGAGAATGTGTTGTAAGGACAGCTCCCATCTCTGCATTTCAGGAAAGCTGGCGGTGGAGGGGAGGATCACAATGGGTCAGGTAGTGAAGCAGCCATTGAAATCAAGCATGTCATGTTCAGCTGCATGTTGTGCCACAGGGTGGTATATTTTGCTCTTGGATACATTTTGGCAGTAGCCATTCACTGGTGGACAACTGGTTGGTAGTAAAATCAACATAAAAACTGTGCAATGAGTGCAGCAGAGCTGGTATATGACATGGCTGTTTCCACAGGTGACCTGGCTTCTGATGGGGCGTGATAAGCCTGTGACAGGGACTGGAATAGGAAGTGGTGGGTGGGTAGACTGGGCAGGTCTTGGATCTGGATCTTCCACAGTGATATATTTCTTATGGTAAAGAGTTGGGATTGGGAGTGGCATAGGGATGGACTAGGATGTTGTGGAGGTTGGGTGGGCAATGGAACACCACTTTAGAAGAGATGGGGAGGATATTGGGTAGGATGTTGCTCATTTCAGGACATGATGACATGTAATGAAAGCCCTAGCAAAGGATGTGGTTCAGTTGTTCCAGTCTGGGGTGGTATTGGGTGACAAAGGGGGTGCATCTTTGTGGTTGGTTCGTGGGGGTGGTGGGAGGATTGCGGGTGGGAGGGGAAGTGGCACAGATGACATGTTTGCGGACTTGGTCCGGGGGATGGTGTCTGTCTGTGAGACCCTCAGCATACTGGGCAACAGAGTTCTTGTCACTGCAGATACATCCCCAGGTAGCCAGTCTGTATGGGAGGGATTTTTTGGTTTAGAAGAGTGTCACTGGTTGGTGGGTTTAATGTGTACAGGGGTGTGGATGGAGCCACCAGAGAGAAGGTCAATGTCCAGGTAAGTGCCACAGTGGGTTCAGGAGGATTAGGTGAACCAGATGGGAGAGAAAGTGTTGAGACTGTGAGCGAATGAAGATAGGGTGTCTTGGCCCTGAGTCCAGATCACGAAGATATCAGCAATGAACCTGAACCAGACTAGAGGTTTGGTGTTTCAGAAGGCTAGGAAAGTCTCCTCTAGATAGTCCCTAAAGAGGTTTGTATAGGAGAGTGCCATGCAGGTGCCCATAGCTGAGCTGCAGATTTGTTTGTATACCTTCCCTTCAAAGGAGAAGCAGTTGTGATTTAGGATAAAGTTAGCAAGGTGTACGAGGAATGAGGTATGGCCCTGGGGTATGAAGGAAATTGAGTGAGCTAGTGTTCAATATCGGTATGGCCAGGGGCTTGATAGATGTTGGCAAACAGGGAGGTGGTGACAACAGTGATGACTAGCGATCCAGGGATGGTGGGGATAGTGGTGAGTCGGTGAAGGAAGTGCTTCATTTCTTTGATGTGGGAGGCTAGATTGTGGGCAATTAGTTGGAGGTGTGGATCAATCAGAGCCTAAATTCTTTCAGTGGGGGCACAATACCAGCCACAATGGGACATCCAGGACTGTTAGGTTTGTGGATTTTGGGGAGCATGCAGAAGGTGGGTGTGCAGGTTGTATAAGGGTGAGGAGGGAAATGGATTCAGGGGAGAGGTTCTGGGAAGCATCTAAGCCTTTGAGCATGGATTGGAGGTTCTGGGATGGAATCACTCTGGCAGAATTTATAGGTGGAGTCAGATAATTGGCACAGGCCATCCGTCAGGTGGTTAATAAGATTCATAACAATGGTAGTGGAACCTATGTCTGGAGGTAGGTAATTATCTTTTAGTTGTGCCTGTCTAGAACTTAATGTGTCATCTTTACAGTATGTAGCACTCTATCTTTTCCTTACATTGAAGGTATTCCAAACTGGAGATTCCAGATGGTCCATAAGTAAAAATTATCAATATACCGTAATATTACACGCAACTGAGGAAGACAGGACTACAGAAGATGAAGATGGAGACTCCATTGTTTGAAAGTAAGTGCAAGCATGTATATGGTTATTGATGAACTCACTGAGAGAACAGCTTCACTCATCATTCCTTTTGGCTTATGAAGTCTTGGACTTAAAAAATATGTTGATAAAAGCTCAGCAGAAGTCAGTTTGTGTACATGAGGTATACTACTGCAGGGTGATGTGACATTGATAGCTACCAGAATGAAGTGTGGTAAGAGTGGGCTATTAAGGAAATTGTTAACAACCAACCAGCAGCCTTCATCCAATATTTTATAGGTGTTACGTCAAAATATTCATTAGAGATTTTAAGCAAGCACTTATAAGATGGGCTGAATGGTAAGATTAATCATTAAGTGAAGTAAAGCAAAAATGTATTACTAATAAACCAAGAAATGGAAGTTAGATGTAAACAGCAGGAATTGAATAAGTATTAAAATAGAGATGCGAGGAAAATTAAATAGAAAAGGAAAAAATGTAAACAGCAGTCTACTGCTTCAAATATGTGTTGCTCATGAAATGACAGATACCTTTGTGTCAAATTGTATTTAGGCTCACAACTTGATGAAATCTGTTTTTACTGAATGAAAGTGTAAATAAAATAGTGAAGCCACATAAATATGAATCACAGAACAGTGAGGGTGAATTGAGAATTGAATGATATGCTGAACTGCTCCCAACTATGGAGAATCTTGGGTTGCGTGTATTGCATTTTCAGGAATTACTTACACAAAATTTTCATTTTGCTATCAACATTATGAAAAGTATTAACTGGTACTCACTGTAAATATGACACACTGAGTTGCAGACAGGCACAACACAAAGGCTGTTACACATGAGCTCTCAGCCAAAGCCTTCTTCAGAAAGGAAAACACACACACACACACACACACACACACACACATACACACACATATATATATATATATATATATAGTGACTTACCGAACAAAAGCGCTGGCAGGTCGATAGATACACAAACATACACACAAAATTCAAGCTTTCGCAACAAACTGTTGCCTCATCTTTCCTGATGAGGCAACAGTTTGTTGCGAAAGCTTGAATTTTGTGTGTATGTTTGTGTTTGTTTGTGTATCTATCGACCTGCCAGCGCTTTTGTTCGGTAAGTCACCTCATCTTTGTTTTTATATATAATTTTTCCCACGTGGAATGTTTCCTTCCATATATATATACACACAAGCAAGCACATTAATGACCCCTATTAGAGTGGACGGAGATAGCAGTTATGTGTGTGAAAAGTGTGCTTGTGGGCATGAATGTGTGTTTGTTTCCCTTTCTGATGATGGCCTTGGCAAAAATCTCATGTGTAACTGTTTTTCCATTGTGTCTGGTTGTAAGTCAGCGAGTCATCTTTTGGTAAGCAGCAATCCGTCCTTTTCATAACATTGCTGATATCCCAAACAGGACTTTCCATTCTTTCATTTTGCTAAACATGGTCTCAGTGATTCTAGATGGAAATCATTGAGGATCACACAGTTACAAGTACTAGTATGGAATGGATGTAAGAAGTATATACATAATATTCTGATGAAACCATAAAGAAGTAAGTTTACAGATCTGAAGAACAAAAGCATATTCTTATGAAGAACAAAAGGACATAGTTTTGAAAGTCATGAGAAAAGATAAACAAAAAGATGGCCTCAAAAGGGAATTATTTAATGATAAAAAAGTTAGTTACAACCAAAAACAGGACAATAATTCAATATGAACAAATTGGACTATGGGCTTCACGTTTTTTTATGGATTTTATGGTTTACTACTAGGTGTCATTTCATTTACAGTAATTTGTGGCCTCATAGACAAGAAAAGTGCAACTCTTTATTGGAGAGCTGTATGTCACTACATGACTATGTCAGTGGCTGTGACTGCCTGATTCTACTACTAGCCAAAATCACAGCTTCTACAGTACAAAACATTGGATATAGCCACTTATTTCCAGTGTGGAAGCTGTGATACAGCTACTGGATATTTACTAATAAACTGTTGGGAATGTTTTTCAAAATATTTTGAAACAATATCTCTTCAAGATGTACAAAATGCTGATTTCATTCTTCCTTCCTCAGAAGGACTTGAGTTCTTTTTACATCTATCCTGGAACATTCCGAATAGTGGCAAAACATACTTATCACCTACAGCTGCCCTGAGTACACAATGCTAGCAACAGTAAATAAATCTGCCACCAGTCAGTGTATATAAGATATTGCAGTGCCTGTGTTATCCCGATTACAATGCAAAGTTCCTTTGGACATGCATGCATCAGCCATAGAATGGAATAACGGCAATGAAAATTTGTGCTGGACCAGGGCTCAAACCCGGATTTCCCACTAGTCACGAGCTGTTGCCTTACCATTTGGCTATCCGTGCACGACTCAGAGCCAGGCCCAAACCTCCACATGTCATCAACCACGCGTCAGCGACCTGTACTCAAACGACAATTACGTATATTCCTGTACAGGTCAGACGTATTTGAGAGTTGCTTGCCCTGTATCGGCAGATAAATATGACATTTCAGTGCCTTTATTATTCTGAGTACAATGCAGAGTTCCTTTGGACATGCATGTAGGCACGCATGACGACATATGGAAGTGGCTGTAATTCATGCATGGATAGCCAAATGGTAAGGCGACCGCTCATGATAAGCGATAAGCAGATTCGAGTCCCAGTCTGGCAGAAATTTTCACTGTAGTTATTCCATTCTATAGCTGATGGTTGTCCTTATTTGCAATTGCGAATTCATTTAATGTAGTCAGTGTACATGTCTCTTCCTACTAAAGATGTCATCTTTTAGTGTGATTTCACATCTACTTTTATCATTAGTCCTCTAATGTGCCACTTTCAGCTGTGGGTGCCTAATGTCATCAACCTCCAGACCAGAGAAGAAATTTAAAAGGGTAAGGTCAGCCTTTCTAGTGGAATCAATATCTCTAATTTTTTTCTGATTGTCATATAAACAATCAACTGTGCTAATTCTCTGGACTCCACTCTGGCTTGATAATCAAATTTACTTGCTGTGCTAGAGCACTGTAATACATCCCAATGAACTCACAGCCAATTTCATTTTCTTTCAACAACTGCTAGATGGTTGTGCCTAGCCATCCTACATTGCACTACAACTAAGTTCTTATTGTTAAATAAACTCTATTCTTACAACAAAACAAATTGCTTGTTAAAGAAAGATGCTCTAGACACAACCATTTTTAGGCAAAATCATTTTCCAGCATATATCGCTCATCTGGCTAAACAACTTATCCACATAAAATTTGTTGATGATAGTAAATTGTTAGCTTTCCAGGTTTATTTATTTATTTAGATTTTTTTTGCATGGAGTCATCAATATGATGGCTTTTGCAAATGTCAAGTACAATTACAAACATAAAATACATTTAGATCTTAGCCTTACAGGTAGTAATTAAACAGTAAATTGATCCTTGTCAAAATACATTACATCTTACAATACTAATACAGCCAATTATTTTTATACATTATTTTACAGCTCTTAAATTTAACCATTTAAAATTCATTGAGTGAATACACACACTTTTCAACTAAGAATTCTTTTAGTTTTGATTTTAATTGCTTTTTATTACTGTTTTTCATGGACTCTTGCAGTTTATTATACCGTATTAGTCCATTAATATATGGGCTCTGGTCCGTCATTTTTAATCTTGTTCTTTGTTGGTAGTAATTCTCTTTGGACTTAGTACTGTGGTCATGTATATCACTATATTTAGTTAATATAATGGAAGGAAACATTCCACATGGGAAAAATTATATATAAAAACAAAGATGAGGTGACTTACCGAACAAAAGCGCTGGCAGGTCGATAGACACACAAACAAACACAAACATACACACAAAATTCAAGCTTTCGCAACAAACTGTTGCCTCATCAGGAAAGAGGGAAGGAGAGGGGAAGACGAAAGGAAGTGGGTTTTAAAGGAGAGGGTAAGGAGTCATTCCAATCCCGGGAGCGGAAAGACTTACCTTAGGGGGAAAGAAGGACAGGTATACACTCGCACACACACACATATCCATCCACACATACAGACACAAGCAGATCAGGAGCCTCATCACTCCTTTGGTTCCATCAGATTCACCTGGTCCTACTCCAAATCCCATGCCACTTTCCTTGACGTTACCTCCACCTGTCCAATGGCCAACTTCACACGTCCGTCCACATCAAACCCACCAACAAGCAACAGTACCTCCATTATGACAGCTGCCACCCATTCCACATCAAACGGTCCCTTCCCTACAGCCTAGGTCTTCGTGGCAAACGAATCTGCTCCAGTCCGGAATCCCTGAATCATTACACCAACAACCTGACAACAGCTTTCGCATCCCGCAACTACCCTCCTGACCCGGTACAGAAGCAAATAACCAGAGCCACTTCCTCATCCCCTCAAACCCAGAATCCCCCACAGAAGAACCACAAAAGTGCCCCACTTGTGACAGGATACTTTCCGGGACTGGACCAGACTCTGAATGTGGCTCTCCAGCAGGGATACGACTTCCTCAAATCCTGCCCTGAAATGAGATCCATCCTTCATGAAATCCTCCCCACTCCGCCAAGAGTGTCTTTCCGCCATCCACCTAACCTTCGTAACCTGTTAGTTCATCCCTATGAAATCCCCAAACCACCTTCCCTACCCTCTGGCTCCTATCCTTGTAACCGCCCCCGATGCAAAACCTGTCCCATGCACCCTCCCACCACCACATACTCCAGTCCTGTAACGCGGAAGGTGTACACGATCAAAGGCAGAGCCACATGTGAAAGCACCCACGTGATTTACTTTGGTTTTCTGTGAGACAAAAAAAGTTATTAATTTATAAAGATACAAAGAGTATTTGATGAAGTACTTGTGTTGTCTGAAATCATCACGGCAAGAGCCTTTACAGCCTAGTCCACGTAAAATCCTTAACTATCCTTTTTGTAGCAATAGTACTCTGTTAATGTGAATGTCAGCAGCACAACCCCATATTTCTATATAATAGCTAAGATGGGGATAGATTGACCCATAATATATAGTTTTAAGCATGTGGATGGGAACCATTTTGGACAGTTGGCTAAGAAGATACAGCCCATTTCTGACTTTTTTACATACAGCGTTAATGTGACTTATCCACCGGAGGTTTGAGTCCAGATGGACCCCTAGAAATTTACACTTGTTTGCTTCCTCTGCCACTATTCCCCACGCCTCATTTACTCATGAGTGGTGTGAGCTGCCAGTTGTAAGTATTAGCATCTGGGATTTATTTACATGGATCTTTAATCCTTGTGCATGAAAATATGAACTTAATTCTAGTATCCCATTACTTGCTGAGAATTTCAGTTCCTCACAATCTTTGCCATGAAATAAAACTGAGGTGTCAGCATAATTTACAATCTGTGAGTCAGTGGGGTGTACAACGTCATTAATATGTGCTAAAAAGAGGGAAGGTCCAAGCATTGAGTGTAGAGGGACTCCTTGTGTCACTGTTTCACTTGTGGATTTAAAGGTTAAGATCTTATTGTCAACCTGATGTGTAGGTTTGGTACACTGTTTCCAATACACCTGATAGGTGGACAGAAGTTTCATTGATGCATCACTGATATTGTACGCCCATAGTTTTTTAAGAGAGGCTCACAGTTTACTGAGTCAAAAGCTTTGCTGTGTGGATACTGCGTTCTATATTACTATGTACTTCACTGAAGAAACTGGTAACAGCAGTGATCGTGCTTAGGTCTTTCCTAAACCCATGCTGCGATTTGGTAAGCATTTTGTGTGAAATGAATTTCACTTCTTGGTTGCATTAAGTTGACAGTCATATCCACTTATGCTATCCTGCAGAACAATACCTGCTGAAACATCCACCTTGTAACTTGCTCATTCTGGTGTCAATAATATTATGTTGTGAGTGAACCTATGATTATAAAAGGCACCATGAAACCTGTGCACACTGCCAAAAGCTATATTCAAAACAGAAAGGAGCTGATTACTTTCAGCAAAAGCTGACAACTTTAGCTGCATTACAGACATATGGCAATAGAAGGAAACGACCCAACCACACAGGTATATGAAAGGAAAACAATAACCTACACATACAGATGAGTAACTCATTTATTAGACATATACATATTTATCTTGCAAAATTCTGCAAATTGCACAGTGTCAAAAATGATAACAAATAATCCTATATTGCTTCGTAATCTTGTTACATTGGGTTCTGGGACATCAAAAGCCCATATGAACATTATGCCTGCTTTATTAATGATTCAGCAGGAACTCATTCTGGTCAAACAATGGCCAGAAAAAAAACTACTCTCAAAGTAGTCATGTGATACAAAATGTTTCATTACTTCCATGTATGTCAAATAACTGGTACTCAGTATGCTCATCACAGACAGCAATAAAGATCTGATCAGTTTGCAACACTAACAAAAAGGCTGTCCACAAGTTCTGTAATGATAGTGTCCCATTCCTCTCACAAGTCACTGGAAGGGTTCTATGCAACACCAACTGCCAGTCAGGCTTCACTGCCTGGAGACAGTGGCCGTGTGTGTGTGTGTGTGTGTGTGTGTGTGTGTGTTCTACTTCGGAAGAAGGGCTTCACCCATAAGCTTAAATATTTTAACAGTCTTTTTCATTATGCCTGTCTATGACTCAACATCTCCTCTGAAAGGTGACTAACAGACTAACAATCTATTCTATCCATATTGTTGTTATTCCATCCTCAACTTTCCACTGTTTGATCATGTCTTTCTTAAATTTTTCTGTCCCATTTTTAAACTAACTACTCATCAAAACATTATTTTAATTAATGGCAGTGGTTTCAACTGTCATGTATTATCATACAAATATTTAAAAAAAAAATAAATTCACGTACATATTTTTCTCTTACTAGCTAAAAGAATAACCATCAAAATAAACACAGAATGCTCATCTCTATCTAATCCTTTTTGTTACAATGCCTAACTCCTTACTTGTCTCTCCTTTTTAGTCCCACCACTCCTTCAAGAAGTAAAAACACCCAGATTGAGCAACTCCGGTATCCATTACCACGCTAGATGGTTTTTTGGAGCCCTGTACAAGCAACAACATGCAGATGCATTTGTGCAAAGATAATGACAGATTTAGATATCTTATTGCTGCAGAATTATGATAATACAGCATATTTGGTCAACAAACAATGCTGCTCCCTTGAAAAGTGTTCCTGCATTGTGACAATGAATTGCTTTAATAAATAATATGATTATCAGATGACCATGTAATATCATTGAGTGTAGGAGTAAAGTATTTCTAGGAATAAGAAACAAAATTCTCTTTCTAACTTATTTATGGCTACTTACAAGTCACCATTTGTCTTCCACAATATTAAAAATACCTCCAGGTCAAGGCCCACCACCTACAAAACTTTGTATGGGTGCCCTTGTTCTCATCAGCCAGACTTCACCAAATGCTTGTGTCATTCACAGTTGAGGGTGTTGAAACAATAATGTAACTGTTAATATCATTTATTACCAAAAACATTACAAAGACATTGTATTACTCACAGTTCACATATATACAGAGTAATATATCTGGACAGTATATGTACCAATGATTTTTGGTACTACTTTATTATCACAGACATTAATATAAACTACTACAATAATAAGAAAAACAAATGGTATGCAATTTTCAGTGATGTTCAAAAATGTTTCAGTCTTATCATCAACGTGAGGATATCATTTAGTGAGCTATAAAAAGTAGTATTTCCCTAGGTAAAAAAAATGAAAATACTGGCAAACAAAAGGAACATTATTTTCATTTTGATTTACTACACATCCAGGAGACACAAATGTGAAAAAAAAAATCCACTCTTCTGATATTTTCTGTGCTAGCATATTTTCTCAAATGAATTCTTAACGTAAAAACATAAATATGGTAAATAGTAAGTCAGTGAAAACACTTGTTTGATAAAGTTGCTAATGAATTACTATGAAAATAGCTGATACTGCAAGTCTTGTGTGCCGAGCAACCCAGATGCGTTACTTTGGTCACGTTACTTTATGATAGCTACAGAATGAAAATAAATAATTTTATTAATGTATTTACAACAATAAATTTACCTTTTCATGAACATGGATTGGTAGGAAAAATGTCAGTCATAACTAAAAGATACCTTCCTCAAGGATAATTAAATAGTATCCCCTCAATCTCAAAAACACTTTAAATTTTTCTATCGCTGTTGACTTACTACATTTAGAAAAGAGGTCTTCAAATCACGTTTTAAAAGAATGGTTACACAACAGCCTGTCAAGCATTCAATATCGAGACATGATTGAATAAAGGATAAAACAGTTTGCTAATTATGGCCACCACAGTCAGGTCTTTAACCTGAGAAACATAACTCTGAGGCAAATTATTCAATAGAACTTGGCTTAGTACAATCGCAGATTATAAAAACACTTCAAATTGTGTTACCATAACAAGTTTCCCTAAAATGCAACTTAGGTACAACGCAGCTTCAGAATAATAATTCAAATGACATTCTCTCTATAAATATGAAGTTTTCTAGAAAATTATCCTTGGAACAAAAGCATAACACCAAGCAGTCTCTGAGGTCAAGTTAAACACATTTACTTGAGTACGGAAATTGAGATAGGATCAATAACACATTGTAATCGAAATTACTTGCCAACATAGTGTGGGTGCCCTCAGTTGGAATATAATCTATTAAGGACATGAAAAAAAGGCAAGTATAACAAAAAAAAAAAAAAAAAACAATCTTTATCATACAAAATTCTTGTTCACATAAAGTGAAACAGTCAAAACAGAAAAGGGACATTAAAAAATGAGATGTGTATGAACATTATTGTTAATCATTATAATTTTACACTGCAAACCTTGCATTAATGGCATTACCATCTTCAAAACTATTATAGGAAATGGGGCAGGAGGAGTTAGATATAATTAAGCTATAAAATTATCAGAACATTTCTGTTGTAGTTGCTGTTCTCCTACTCAACAATTAATTATTATATTTAATTTGTCAATGTGTATAATATAAAAGCAAACAGCACAATTCCCACACCAATAACTGAAGGGAATGCAAATGGTGTGCAACAGTACCAATGATATATATGGATTGGGAACATAATTAAAGCTATGAAATAAAATGACGTTACTATCAACACAGAACTGAAGAGAGCTTATTTAGAGTCATAATGAATGCTACTATACACAAGACTGACTGACAAACGTCTCTGAACAATGTAACAGCCATAGTGACTGTATTGCGGAATGTAACGGAAGTATTGTCGCCTTATTGCCTCACAGCCATTTCCTTAGCGGAATAACAGAGGTCTTGTAAGTTTGTATAGGCTACAGTAGACAGTGGAGGACTATCATGAAGACTAGTTTACACCTCTACTTCCAGACTTTGATAACTCCATCACGAGACCCAGTAAGCAGGAAACACTGTGATGCCTGACACATGGCCACTTCACTAATCCAATCATGATGGCCTGCCTGAGGCTGGTCAGGGCCCGGGCGGGGCGCCTCTTCATTACTGCGCTGTCTCTGGACTCCCGCAGACTGTGATCGTGGCTTCTGCACCTCTTGCACTACATTGGTTCCATCCACTAACCGTGACCTGTAAAAAAAAAAAAAAAAAAAAAAAAAAAAAAAAAAAAAAAAAAAAAAAAAAGGAGAGGGAGTTTTTGCACATCTCATTAGATAAAGTGTGTTTACTCCAGGAGAATATTGCTCTATCTATCTTTTAAATATGCAGAAATATTTAATGCAGTTGAATGAAGTAGTGTCCTTAATAAACAGTTTGGGGCCACAAACACTATGCATGAAATATGAAAGGAGAGGACAAACTGGGATCTACACTGGAGTCCTAAATTAAAGCAACAAATGGAAATGTTGCAAGCTGCACTTATTTTGCCACAAAACCATATAAACAGGTGATAGTATAGCAGAAACACTATAAAGAATACAGGACGTAAACAACTGCAACATGCACAATGGTAGCCAAAAACATTCTTCATTTTTTTGTGACTTAATGGATTTGCACACACACATTCCGACAACTGATTAATGTGCTCAGTATGGGATGTGAACACCTCCGGCAGCAATACAGGTCTGACAGTGATGGAGCCTGCCACAAATGATGTCATCAATCTCTTATTGAGGCAATAATGCCCATTATTCTTGCAGAGCAGTGCACAAGTCTTGGAGAGTGGTTGGTGGATGCTGAAGTGAAACATCCTGCATTCTGGACATACTCTATAGGATTCAAATCAGGAGAGTGAACAGGCCACACCATGTGTGCATTACCTTCCATTTCCAAGAAAACATAAACCACCTGTGCTCTATGAGATTGAGCATCAGTGTCCATCAATAAGAAGTCTGGGCCCACAGCATCTCGCAACAACTGCACATGATGTTCCAAGATCTCGTCACGATACCTGATAGCAGTTAAACCTTGCTAATTCACCTGTACTATTTCATGATGAGGTATTCAAGTGTTCAACATAATCGCTGCCCACAGAATTACAGATCCTTCTTGATATCGGTCTCTTTCCATAATTTTTGGGTCCTGAACTCGTATTCCACAACGTTTGGGTCCTGAAATCGTATTCCACATTCCCTCCAGATGCAAATCCATGGCGAATCACTCTCCATAATAAATCGGGATTCATCTGTGAAAAGAACATTGGCCCACTGTTCAACCGTCTGGTAGCTTGTTGACGACTCCACTCTAGACGTTTTCTCCAGTGAAGACGTGTCAGAGGTACACATACAGCAGTCTCTGACAATAAAGGCCGCTCTGCCAAACCCTTCTGTGCACAGTTTGCCTCAATACGACATGTTCGGGAGTGCACTTTCACTTTAGGCAATTTTTCACATTTTCAAAACCAGCTTTTTTGTACACTTCATTGGTGTTTTTTCCACATCAACTACCTTTTGTAATACTTCATTAGATAAATATTACTGTATTTTCATATGTTCCAGCACAGTGTCTTTGTTCATTCATTTGTTTTCTTTGTATGTTGTCATCCCGCAAGTGAAATTTTTTCCCATAATAATGTGTGATACATGTTAATTAGAGAGAGAGAGAGAGAGAGAGATGTTCAGTGGAGATGTGAATTGAGGGAGTAGGTGAGAGAAGTGGTTCAAGACTTTCTTCCTTCTTTCTTTTCGTCTCTCTCTCTCTCTTTTCTTTCCTTCTTTCTTTGTTTTTGGAGACAAAGAATGGTCATGCAAACACACATATTACTTTTAATTCTTTTAATCAACTTGCCATGATCCATTTTCATTAACTGTTCATAGCACGTCAGTCTCTGTTCATGGATTGCATTTGTAATCTTGTGCATATTCACACATACACTAGTGTCCAAAATTAAAGCAACAAACCACTATTCCTCCCACCTGTGTCTAATTCCTAACATAATCATACAAACTGTCAGCAGGTGTCCGTTCAGTCACTGTCTGCATGAAAGATAGCATTCCAGTCAACGATGATGTCAGGGCATCTGCAAAATGGGGTAGTGTTTGCCGGGTAGTCCCACATCCACTATTGCTGTGTACACAGTCACAGAAGGTGCATTATGGCACAGGGAAGATGCCTACCAGACTCTCTGTGATGTAGGGCCAGAGGAAGAATGGAAGCAGAACAGTTGGAAACTAATGTGGCCCAATGGCTTAATGTGAATTGTTCTATTGTTTCTCAAATGTGGCAACAGGTTATAGAGACCAAAACTGTATCCCAAAAACCAGGGCAGAACCGACCACATGTGACATTAGAAAGAGGCTGTAAGGGTACGATGGTACCACCTTAGTACTGCACGGCAGCTGCCTGACTACAACTGGACTGTTTGGAGTCCCTCTAGAAGGCAAACGTAAGACCACTGCTTGAGGCACCTGAAGAAAACCACTAGTTCAGTTGCACAATTACTGCATCTAAAACAGGATTGTCAATTCATCTACAAACCTGGACACATTCTATCAAGTGGAGCCATAGTAACATTATTAATAGAATGGACGAAGAAAATAAGTGAGCAAGTGAAAAGTTTGTGAGAAGAGAGGACTGGTTAGAAAATTAGAAAACATTTACTCCATAATCAGTGCTCACAAGCAAGTGCACGCATGCAAGTGTGCATGTGCATGCGCATGCACCTGCGCACGCACGCGCACACACACACACGTATAATTTTTTTCTGCTAACCAACAAAATATATTCCTCTTTTGCTTGAAAGATTTTTATTCAGGCTGACTATCAGTCAATATGACACCCAGAAGAACAAATCCGATTATGTCACAATACTCTCAGTTTGCATGATCATATATAGATGTAAGTTTAAGGAACAATGTTACATGTATTTCAACTCTGCTCCTCTAAGATACTATACTATATTAAGATAATGTTCCAAAACTCATGTGGTATTGTGGTAAATCAGGCTGTACACTAATCTCCTGGGTTACATAACAAACTTTGTTCCATTTTCTTATGTGAGGATATGAAGCACTGACATTAGTGTGTTAAACTATGCAGTTCTTTTATTATTGGAGAAGAGCACATTATATCCCAGAACCAAGTTTTAGATTTTGCCTTTTTTTGACAACTTTAGTGGATTAAAAACAGCATTACAATCTACCTGTAGCATTATAGTTATTATTCCATAGGAGGAGTGCAAACTGATACAGAAAAATGTATCATTGTCACAGAAATGAACTTTGATTAGGTAATACAATGAACAACAAGAACTACTACTACAATAACAATAGTACATATACATACACCTTAGCCAAGTAAGTATTTGCTGCCCAATTAGGACAGCACTGTGCAGCAGTTTGACAGTGAGATTGCTGTGGAAGCTGTGAACAAACACTGTATTTGGAATGTTATAATGTCTACATACAAAAAAATCTTGTACTTACTTATAACAGACTGTAGATGGTGTTACGGAATCATTAGCAGCTGGTATAGCAAGATATGATTCATTAGGGGACTCTAAGTCCCAGAATCTGACTCTCATATCTGTTCCTCCAGTAATTACAAATGGTGATCGGTCTACACATCCAGCATACATAGCACAAACACTGTTCTGGTGAACCTGTTGTTATTAAAATAAAAAAGAAAGAGTAAAAACTTTGAAACACACACACACACACACACACACACACACAAATTGTCAGAAACTACTTAAATGTAAAATATAGAGAACACTGAGACATAAAGAAATGCAAACTAAAATATAGACACCAAAGCAACTGCATTACTTCAGAGAATACGCTAGAGTAAGGTGAACATCTGATGTGTCCTGATGTGCAACATGAATGGTGGTCCTGTATTTCTCTCTCTTCTGCAGGAAGAGTTGGCACTGGTTACTCGTACATGCCAGAGGTCTGCCTTTCATCCTCAGCGGAACAATCTCTTGGGACAGTACAGTGCTTGACTAATCTAGTCATTTGATTGTAAAAAAAAAAAAAAAAAAAAAAAAAAAAAAAAAAAAAAAAAAAAACTGAATGGAGCTCTGAAAAACAGAGCAGAAGCAGTACACCCAGACAGTCAGATGCCAGCATGATCTCGGCGAGTGGCCACAGTCTGGTACTGTAGACTGCTTGCGCTCATTTGTATCACACCTAGTTGCTATTCAGTATTGAACCCTGCTCTGGGCTTGGACATTCTGGCTTACATTCTTGATGTTTGTTCATTACTCCACTCATGTCAATGCTGGTTTTGTTCATAGTGATTACGGTGTTCTGCATCTTGTGTCTCAGCAGCAGCAACAACCACCACAGCAGTTGGAAGGCACTACTGTGCTACCAACGACATACACTCCCCCCACCCCTTCAACGAGGTTTCAGAGAGCTGAGATGTCTACTTCCAACATCTTTACTTGCATTGTTATCTGCGTGATATTTCTACTGAGTGGAAATTACTATTGTCTTCCGGTAGTCATTTATATTAAGTGGTGCAGAAACTATAGCCACTCTCAGAACATAATGACTTGTCTTTCAGTGCTTTCTGTGCTATGTTAACCAAAACTACAGTCAGCAGACATACCTTGCTGCTTCTGGAATTCAGTTTAATCAGTGTCACAAACATGGACAATCATACTCTGCTTGGGCAGCTGACTTGTGGGCTCTTGCAGGCAAGTGCAGTTTTACGTGCCAGAACTGCTACATTTCGTTAAGTGGAATTGTTGATTTGGGATGAGATTGGTGTCTTGTCCCTAACAGAGAGGTCACTGCTAAAGCTTTGGCCAAGTCAAATTCTAGTCTTGGTGAAATGCTTAAAATTGCTAAGTCTTCTGATGTTGCTTTGGCAACTCATCATGCTTTTCCAAATGAAATTCACATTTCTCAGGTTGTAAGTGGAGGTCATTTGATGATTCATCCTCTGATTCTAAATCTCATCACAGTTGCCAGGCATCTGGAACACTAGTAAGTATGTTGCCGATTCTGGTCCTGCCCTTAGAGTTGGGTGACCTCCTTTGTAATGTTAACTAGGCAGGTCATAAACGGCCCCCCTCCAGAATCGCATCATCAGTCAAACACATCACAGATGTTACAGTCTTGTCCTGAGTATGGCAGCAGGCACACCAGATGCTGATGCCTGCACCATGCTGCAGGGTGCTGAGCTTGTGGTAAGAGTGGTGACCTGGTTGTCATGTGTCAATAGGCAGCTCGTTGGACACATACAGTGCTGCATCAGGACGGCAACACCATTCCATCATGACTTCACCATTGGCAGTTTCCCCAGCTGGCATCAAAGCTAACCTTGAATTTGATATAACTTGGCCAGGCCATGGAATTCCTTAATCAACAAGGACACATGTTACCCCAGTGCCATTTCTCTCCTCAGAAAATTGTAACTGGCAGCTAAGTACAAACATGATGAACAAGTGCTAACCTTTTTAGCAGTGCACTCCCTGACTGCTACTAACATTTTTGGTGTACACACCTTTACTGGTTTTGGGTTCACAGTACCGGACCAAGTTAATTTAGTGCCACTAATGGTCCATTTTTCTGATCTTGATGCACTGTGCATGATGTATAAGGATATATTTGATAAAAACACTCAGGTGTGCATGTAACTTTACATCTCAGATTCCTCTGAAGGCTTCGATAGTGCCTAAGTTTTGTAGCACTCACCTGCTTCAATTTGTGGTTCATGAGGCTCTTCAGGCGTAAATTACACAGGTTCAGGACCAAGGCATTATTTCCTCAGTTTCCACCAGTCAAGGGCAACTCCTGTGGTGGTCATTAAGCACCCAATGGTTCATTATGTATTTATGGTGATTTTAAGTCCACTGTTAACACACTGTCAAACATTGATCGCTAACACTGCCTCACCTAGAAAAGTTGTTGTCTAAGCTAGCTTGGGAGCCAATATTTTCCAAAACCATTTTACAGTATGCTTACTTCCAGCTGCAGCTTGATGAGACTACATGTCAGTTGCTAGTTTAAATATGCCATTTAGCTTGTTTGTGCACAATTGCGCACTACCTGGGTTTGTGAGTGCACCCACTATTTTTCAAAAGCATTTAGAACAACTGATTCAAGGAATTCCATACTGTGTTAATTATCTGGATGATATTGTCATGGGCCTGACCCATGCAGAACACTACTAGAATTTTGAATCCCTCTTTAAATGGCTCCAGCAAAATGGTTTACACTGTCAGTTGAAGAAGTGCAGTTTCTTTGCCGCCAGTGTCAAACACCTGGGGCACATTCATAGTCACAAATGTATCCCACCCATGCACAAACACGATGATGTGATTATCAATATGTCAGCGCCCACTAACGTTAAACAGTTGCAGGAGTTTCTGGGCAAAATCATGTACTATTCAAAGTTCAATCCCCAAGTTGAACAGATCGTGCACCCATTAAATCAGCTGCGCAAGAAAGGTGTCAAATCTGTGTGGTTGGTTGCCTGTCAGCAGCCTTTTCAATGCCTTATGGATGGTCTTAAGGCAGCTCTGTGTCTGATCCAATATATGCCGTGTCTGCCACTAACACTGGTGAGAGACATGGCCCCAGTATGGCATTGTGGCAGTTTTATCTCACAAGTTGTCAGATGGTTCAGAGTGTCAACTGCCTTCACCTCCAAAATGTTAAATTTTGCACAGTTAACTACTTCTAAATTGGGAAAGAGGCATTAACAATTTTCTATGGTGTCAAAAAGTTTCATACGTATTTGTATGATAGCAAATTTCACTTACTGACTGATCAACAAGCCTTTGGATTTTCTTGTTTGGGCAGTGGTCTAATCTTCCAGATAAGATGGTGCAGTGTCTGTAATTCTAGGCTCTGTTTTTAAGCTTGTATCATTACAATGTCAATTTTTGGCCCACTGCCTAACAGACCATGGCAGACGCCCTTGTCCCACCTCCCTCTTGGCCTGATGCAGAATTTGATCACTATGAGACTGTTTGTTTTGCATAGAATCAACAGCTACAAACAACTTTGGTTGAATTACCGCTGACAGCACGTGAGGTAGCTGTGATGGCTTTCCACGACCCCATCCTTTGCAAGGATTTACCAACGGTTCATACGTGGTGTACAAAGCACGTTTTCTGACAAGCCAACACTGTTTTTTGTAATTTTGTGCTGCACTACTGGCTCTGTGCCTCGCAGGGTGTCTTGACACTGGCCATGGAAGGCTCCGACTGCCGGGTTTTCATTCCACACCCTCTGTGTCCAGCATTCTTCAGTTCTTTCACACGTCACACTGGGGAATGAAATGCCTGAAGGCATTAGCTCAGTGGCAAGTCTACTGGCCCAGCATCTATGTCAACACTGCAGATGATGCCACTCCAGCCCTGCCTGCTCCCTCAATCAGGATCCCTAGCACAAACATTTTTTCCCATGGCCCCACCCTAACCACTCATGGGAGGGGGTGGACATTGATTTTGCTGGGCCATTTCAGGGAACTGTGTGGCTGTTAGTGGTGGATGCCCTTTCCAATTTCCTATGTGATGTGTGCATGTTGTCCACTACCTCCCATGCCACCACCCCTACCCGAGCGGATTTTCACCATTGAGGCTGCATCTTGTGCTCTGGTATCAGACACTGGGCTCCAATTTACGATCAGTTCAAGGGCTCCTGTTGCCGCAACAGCATCAAGCATCTGACCACCACCCCTTTCACACCACCTCCAATGTGCAGGCTGAATGCATGGTCCATACTTCAAGACTTAGATGCAGAAGGCCTTGTACAGCTTCCTCATGATGTATTGGTCCACACCCACCAGTGGAATTAGTCCAGCTGAAATTCTACCACACTGGAGCCATCACACCCTGTTAGACCTCCTGTGTCCCATACAATGTGCCCATTCTGCTTACCAGTCTGCCTACAAGAGAGGTGTCTTTGTCTGGACTCGCATGTTCAGCCAGCATCTGGGGTATACTGAAGGTATCATCCTTGCCCACATGTGCCAACAGCAGTATAACACTGTGGCCAGGACCATTCATTTGCTCCACCGCTACCAGCTCCATCTTTGACTGCCATTGCAATTGGTGTCCCAATCTTTGCCTCCTCTTTTGCCTCACACACCACAAACGAGATACCTCCAGCCAGGTTTCCCACCCCTCTCTTATCCCTTCCACGCCATAGTATGACCTCTGCTCTTGTACCCCCAACAGCACATGGGCAAGAGATCACAGTTTTAGAATCTAAGGAGACTGGACCACTCCCTCCGCTCCAGCTGTGCCCCTTCTCAAGAAGAAGGAATTTAATATCCCCGTTATCCAACATTATCGATGACAGGGCAAAGGTGTTCCAGCAAGACTGAGTCAGGCATCATCAGAGGTACCACCACAAGGTCACACAGTCTCACCAAATAGCAATCTGAATCTAGGCACACAACACAGCTTAGTGTCACACTCTGCATCATGCCTAGTTGTATCAAAAGCTACTACTCAGTATTCGACCCTGCTCTGTACTTGGATATTCTGGCTTACATCGTTTATGTTTCTTCATTGTCCACTCACAAAAACACTGGCTTTGTCCACAGATCACAAGTGCCTTTTAGGCACATATACTTCAAACTTGTACTCTTAATATCAGGTCAACAGATTTTTTTCTGGGCGGGAACATTAAGGACACAATGTAATTAAACTGTAAAATATTCTGGACCAATGTATGTTGATTGAAGCTGTTCAGGCACCAATAGTCCAGTACATTACTGTAAACCTCTAGGCACATTTTCATTGTGATATGAAATCACCATAGCATTTCAAGCTGATTTACAGAATAAAAAATCTATTTTATTTATGACTGTCTAACT
Organism: Schistocerca serialis cubense; assembly: GCF_023864345.2. Lineage (NCBI taxonomy): Eukaryota > Metazoa > Arthropoda > Insecta > Orthoptera > Acrididae > Schistocerca > Schistocerca serialis. The sequence continues at coordinate 674,850,888 of NC_064641.1, forward strand.
GCACAATGATCATTAACTATTGGTTGTATTTTTACCTAATGAATAACGCAACAAGCTCTTTTTCAAGTGTTGTTCCCATTACAGCATGAACAGCTATTGCTAATGACAATTATCATTTTCTATGTGGTACACTATTCTACAGAATGAACATTACAGAATATAAGTTTATATTTAGTCACTAGCCATAAACCAATGTGCCATACATATGAGTTGACATCCTTGTTATCATGAATGGTGAACCAGCATATTTGTCACTTCAGACTATTATACTGATTGTAGTTTCGACTGTGTCACTGAAACAGTTCCATTGCCCCTCAGATAAGATGCTTGTGCGCAAAAACTAAAGAAGTTACAACAGTCTGCATAAATCAATGCTAACGTCACACATAATACCTTATAACAATTAACAGAATGCAGGTGGTTATAGCCACAGTCACAAACCAGTGTCAGATGACAGCAGATGTGGTAGTTGTTACCAATGATCACCCTTCACCAAGGGATCGAGCACTTTAGAGGTTACAACAGATTTTAATTACATCTAATTACACAAATTTGCCAGAACTCAAAATCATCCACACATATACTATATTTTATGGACTATAAGATGCTATGGACTATAAGACACAACTTAATTTTTAAGCATTTTTTTTTAAAAACCTCATTTTTACCATTTTTATTATTAGATTGCAAAGCAAGACTGAAAAAAATTCTTAGTTTATACAACCGTGCTGCCCTTTAAAATCCCTGAAAATCCTTATCTGAACTTTCTTGTTGTTCTCCTCCTCCTCCTCCTCCTCCTCCTCCTCCTCCTCCCCTCCCCCCCTTCTACCTCTTCAACTTCAACTTCATCATAGTCCTCTTCATATATCAGATGGCCATTGATAGAGTTACTTATGCCACACTTCTTGAAAGATTTAACACTAATGTCTTCTCTCACTCTAGACCACGACTGTTTATTCACTGACACACTCATTTGATTGTATAAGGGGTGTTCAAAAAGAAAAGAGCCTGTGCCTGGAATGTGCAAACCAGTGACAGGAGCTAGCTCTTTATTCGCATGAAGTAATGGCCGCTATCGACAGGGGATCTCAAGTTGATTCCGTATTTCTAGATTTCCGGAAAGCTTTTGACACCATTCCTCACAAGCGACTTCTAATCAAGCTGCGGGCCTATGGGGTATCGTCTCAGTTGTGTGACTGGATTCGTGATTTTCTGTCAGGAAGGTCCCAGTTCGTAGTAATAGATGGCAAATCATCGAGTAAAACTGAAGTGATATCAGGTGTTCCCCAGGGAAGCGTCCTGGGACCTCTGCTGTTCCTGATCTATATAAATGACCTGGGTGACAATCTGAGCAGCTCTTTTAGGTTGTTCGCAGATGATGCTGTAATTTACCATCTAGTAAGGTCATCTGAAGACCAGTATCAGTTGCAAAGCGATTTAGAAAAGATTGCTGTATGGTGTGGCAGGTGGCAGTTGATGCTAAATAACGAAAAGTGTGAGGTGATCCAAATGAGTTCCAAAAGAAATCCGTTGGAATTCGATTACTCGATAAATAGTACAATTCTCAAGGCTGTCAATTAAACTAAGTACCTGGGTGTTAAAATTACCAACAACTTCAGTTGGAAAGACCACATAGATAATATTTTGGGGAAGGCGAGCCAAAGGTTGCGTTTCATTGGCAGGACACTTAGAAGATGCAACAAGTCCACTTAAGAGACAGCTTACACTACACTCGTTCGTCCTCTGTTAGAATATTGCTGCGCGGTGTGGGATCCTTACCAGGTGGGATTGACGGAGGATATCGAAAGGGTGCAAAAAAAGGGCAGCTCGTTTTGTGTTATCACGTAATAGGGGAGAGAGTGTGGCAGATATGATACGCGAGTTGGGATGGAGGTCATTAAAGCAAAGACGATTTTTGTGGCGGTGAGATCTATTTACAAAATTTCAGTCACCAACTTTCTCTTCCGAATGTGAAAATATTTTGTTGAGCCCAACCTACATAGGTAAGAATGATCATCAAAATAAAATAAGAGAAATCAGAGCTCGAACAGAAAGGTTTAGGTGTTCGGTTTTCCAGTGCGCTGTTCGGGAGTGGAATGGTAGAGAGATAGTATGATTGTGGTTCGATGAACCCTCTGCCAAGCACTTAAATGTGAATTGTAGAGTAGTCATGTAGATGTAGATGTAGATGTAATATCATGGTATGTGTAAAGAGGTGTGGTTCCGACCAGAGCAACGAAGTTCACTGCCTGTTACTAGAAGGCACGCATGCATGTCACGTGACTACACAGAGCTAGCAGCAGCATTCATCAATCATCCAACACTCCCAGTTGCATTGCAAACAGTGACATGGAGGCGTCAACAGAAGAGCAAAGAGGTGGTGTTCATTTTCTGACAGCAGAAGGAGTAGGAGAAACGGACATTCATCGATGAATGACACAAATATATGGTGAACACTGCATGTCCCTTGCAAGGGTCAAGGTGTGGCACAAGTGTTTGGGCAGGTGTCGTTAGCCGATGACACATGGTTTGGAGCACCACACTGCATTACAGATGACATCGTCCCACTGGTGGATGCACTCATTACCCAGGACCGCCGAGTGACAGTGAAAGCCGTAGCCGCCGTGGTCGGATTGAGAGTCAGAAGTGTTCACACCATCATAAAGGAATGACTGCACTTGCGCAAAGTGTGTGCCCTATTGGTGCCGCACAGTCTTTAACCACACCAGGAAGCATGTTGAATGGCCCACTGTCTTGCTCATCTGCAGTGCTACGCTCGGGAAGAGAATGCGTTCCTGGCACGAGTAGTGGCTGGAGATGAGTCATGGTGTCATAACTTCAAACCAGAAGCAAAACGGCAAAGTCTTCAGCTGTAGCATCCAGAGTCACCACCACCAAAAAAAGCCAAAGCCATCCACATGAGTGCAGGAAACGTTATGTTGACATTCTTCTTTGACCAAGATGGCCCCCTTCTGATTCACTTTCTGTGGCATGGGACAACAGCGAATGCCCAGCATTACTCGCAAGCCTTGACCACCCTTGACTAAGCAATCAAATCAAAATGACCAGGCAATCTCACCTGTGGGGTCATTTTGCTCCACGAAAATACAAAGCCTCATATGGCCAACACAGTCGCAGCACTCCTGCAGAAATTCAAATGGGAGGTTCTCGGCCACCCTCCATACAGTCCGAACCTCTCTCCCTGTGATTATGCCATTTTTGGTCCCCTTAAAAAGGCTCAACCCCCCCATGAACCATGGACCTTGCCGTTGGTGGGGAGGCTTGCGTGCCTCAGCGATACAGATAGCCGTACCGTAGGTACAACCACAACGGAGGGGTATCTGTTGAGAGGCCAGACAAACGTGTGGTTTCTGAAGAGGGGCAGCAGCCTTTTCGGTAGTTGCAAGGGCAACAGTCTGGATGATTGACTGATCTGGCCTTGTAACAATAACCAAAACGGCCTTGCTGTGCTGGTACTGCGAATGGCTGAAAGCAAGGGGAAACTACGGCCGTAATTTTTCCCGAGGGCATGCAGCTTTACTGTATGATTAAATGATGATGGCGTCCTCTTGGGTAAAATATTCCGGAGGTAAAATAGTCCCCCATTCAGATCTCCGGGCGGGGACTACTCAAGAGGATGTCGTTATCAGGAGAAAGAAAACTGGCGTTCTACGGATCGGAGCGTGGAATGTCAGATCTCTTAATCGGGCAGGTAGGTTAGAAAATTTAAAAAGGGAAATGGATAGGTTAAAGTTAGATATTGTGGGAATTAGTGAAGTTCGGTGGCAGGAGGAACAAGACTTTTGGTCAGGTGACTACAGGGTTATAAACACAAAGTCAAATAGGGGTAATGCAGGAGTAGGTTTAATAATGAATAGGAAAATAGGAATGCGGGTAAGCTACTACAAACAGCATAGTGAACGCATTATTGTGGCCAAGATAGATACGAAGCCCACACCTACTACAGTAGTACAAGTTTATATGCCAACTAGCTCTGCAGATGACGAAGAAATTGAAGAAATGTATGATGAAATAAAAGAAATTATTCAGATAGTGAAGGGAGACGAAAATTTAATAGTCATGGGTGACTGGAATTCGAGAGTAGGAAAAGGGAGAGAAGGAAACGTAGTAGGTGAATATGGATTGGGGCTAAGAAATGAAAGAGGAAGCCGCCTGATAGAATTTTGCACAGAGCACAACTTAATCATAGCTAACACTTGGTTTAAGAATCATGATAGAAGGTTGTATACATGGAAGAACCCTGGAGATACTAAAAGGTATCAGATAGATTATATAATGGTAAGACAGAGATTTAGGAACCAGGTTTTAAATTGTAAGACATTTCCAGGGGCAGATGTGGACTCTGACCACAATCTATTGGTTATGACCTGTAGATTAAAACTGAAGAAACTGCAAAAAGGTGGGAATTTAAGGAGATGGGACCTGGATAAACTGAAAGAACCAGAAGTTGTACAGAGTTTCAGGGAGAGCATAAGGGAACAATTGCATGAAGTAGTGAAGGCAGCAGACGATCAAGTAGGTAAAAAGATGAGGGTTAGTAGAAATCCTTGGGTAACAGAAGAAATATTGAATTTAATTGATGAAAGGAGAAAATATAAAAATGCAGTAAATGAAGCAGGCAAAAAGGAATACAAACGTCTCAAAAATGAGATCGACAGGAAGTGCAAAATGGCTAAGCAGGGATGGCTAGAGGACAAATGTAAGGATGTAGAGGCTTATCTCACTAGGGGTAAGATAGATACTGCCTACAGGAAAATTAAAGAGACCTTTGGAGATAAGAGAACCACATGTATGAACATCAAGAGCTCAAATGGCAACCCAGTTCTAAGCAAAGAAGGGAAAGCAGAAAGGTGGAAGGAGTATATAGAGAGTCTATACAAGGGCGATGCACTTGAGGACAATATTATGGAAATGGAAGAGGATGTAGATGAAGATGAAATGGGAGATACGATACTGCGTGAAGAGTTTGACAGAGCACTGAAGGACCTCAGTCGAAACAAGGCCCCGGGAGTAGACAACATTCCATTGGAACTACTGACGGCCTTGGGAGAGCCAGTCCTGACAAAACTCTACCATCTGGTGAGCAAGATGTATGAAACAGGCGAAATACCCTCAGACTTCAAGAAGAATATAATAATTCCAATCCCAAAGAAAGCAGGTGTTGACAGATGTGAAAATTACCGAACAATCAGTTTAATAAGCCACAGCTGCAAAGTACTAACACGAATTCTTTACAGACGAATGGAAAAACTAGTAGAAGCTGACCTCGGTGAAGATCAGTTTAGATTCCGTAGAAATACTGGAACACGTGAGGCAATACTGACCTTACGACTTATCTTAGAAGAAAGATTAAGGATAGGCAAACCTACTTTTCTAGCATTGTAGACTTAGAGAAAGCTTTTGACAATGTTGACTGGAATACTCTCTTTCAAATTCTAAAAGTGGCAGGGGTAAATACAGGGAGCGAAAGGCTATTTACAACTTGTACAGAAACCAGACGGCAGTTATAAGAGTTGAGGGACATGAAAGAGAAGCAGTGGTTGGGAAGGGAGTGAGACAGGGTTGTAGCCTATCCCCGATGTTATTCAATCTCTATATTGAGCAAGCAGTAAAGGAAACAAAAGAAAAATTTGGAGTAGGTATTAAAATCCATGGAGAAGAAATAAAAACTTTGAGGTTCGCCGATGACATTGTAATTCTGTCAGAGACAGCAAAGAACTTGGAAGAGCAGTTGAACGGAATGGATGGTGTCTTGAAGGGAGGATATAAGATGAACATCAACAAAAGCAAAACGAGGATAATGGAATGTAGTCGAGTTAAGTCGGGTGATGCTGAGGGTATTAGATTAGGAAACGAGACACTTAAAGTAGTAAAGGAGTTTTGCTATTTGGGGAGCAAAATAACTGATGATGGACGAAGTAGAGAGGATATAAAATGTAGACTGGCAATGGCAAGGAAAGCGTTTCTGAAGAAGAGAAATTTGTTAACATCGAGTATAGATTTAAGTGTCAGTAAGTTATTTCTGAAAGTATTTGTATGGAGTGTAGCCATGTATGGAAGTGAAACATGGACGGTAAATAGTTTGGACAAGAAGAGAATAGAAGCTTTTGAAATGTGGTGCTACAGAAGAATGCTGAAGATTAGATGGGTAGATCACATAACTAATGAGGAAGTACTGAATAGGATTGGGGAGAAGAGAAGTTTGTGGCACAACTTGACCAGAAGAAGGGATCGGTTGGTAGGACATGTTCTGAGGCATCAAGGGATCACCAATTTAGTATTGGAGGGCAGCGTGGAGGGTAAAAATCATAGGGGGAGACCAAGAGATGAATACACTAAGCAGATTCATAAGGATGTATGTTGCAGTAGGTACTGGGAGATGAAGAAGCTTGCACAGGATAGAGTAGCATGGAGAGCTGCATCAAACCAGTCTCAGGACTGAAGACCACAACAACAACAACAACAACAAAAAGGCTCAGAGGGGCAAACGATTCACCTTGGACAAGGATGCCCAGCTGTATGTGCAGAACTGGTTAACATCGCAGTCCCGGGAATTTTATGAGACAGCCATTCACCACCTTGTGTCACAGTGGGACAAGTGTCTCAACAGCCAGGGTCAATACTTCTAACATACAGGCACTGGTTTCTGTAATTATGCCTCCGACTCGTTTCTTTTTGAACGTCCCTTATAGGTTGTTTTAAAGCTCCCCCTCTGAGGGAATTCATGTTGGGTTTTTCCATTGTCCATTTGTTCCATTCCTCTCTCACATACACCTTAAGTGGTTTATTTACCGAGACATCAAGAGTTTGCAATTGTGAAGTAAGTACTCCCAGGACAACAGTAAGCTCTGTATTTCCCTGCCTCAATTTCTGTTTCACAAAATTTTTCAAATGACTACTAAACTGATCCAGCACAAGACGAGAAATCGTCTTCAAGAAAGCACCTTTCCTTTCTCCCACCCACTGTTAATCCACAATTTCATACTAGCCTCATCCATCCAGTCCTTGCCATGAACGTGAACAACAACACCGGGCAGTATTTCAGAATGTCTTGGAATTGTTTTGCGCTAGAAAATGATCACTGGATTAAGTTTAGTACTGTCAGTACACACTGTTAGAATTAATACAAAAAATGATTCAAACACACGCTCATAACCTACTGCTACAGAGGAATTTAAGAGACTTTAAAGGTGAAGTTGCCTGGTACTACAGGTTTATGAAGTGTCATGGACTTAGCATATGAACTAAAACCAAAATATCTCAGAAAATGCCACAAGAATATGAAGAGAAAATATTATCCTTCCATCACAAAAGCAAACAAGTGTGTAATAGTGAATATGGAACAACAGTGTAGCACATTTTTTTCATGTCCACTTGTTTTTACAGTTACAGTTTTAGCACCTTTGGCAACAGTTCTGTTACTCAAATGTCAGAGGAGTTTTGTCCATATTCACTATTTGGCTTAGTTCCACACTGGCTTTCTTTCGATGCTGAATAACAAAGAGGTAGAAAGATAACATTTTCTCTTCATATTCTTGTAGCATTTTCTGAGATATTTTGGTTTTGGTTCGCATACTAAGTCCATGATATTCATAAACCTGTAGCACCAACCAATTTCACCCTTACAGCCTCTTAAATTTCACTGTAGCATAAGCTTACGAGCGTTTATTTGTATCATTTTTGTATTAATTCCAATCCCATTTTGATGGTGTCCTTGAATCCATTTCAGTACGTCGTCTTCTGGTTTTGGCCATTTTGCATTCAGTCCTCTTATTTCCACATTTAGTCTTCCCTTTTTTTCAGTTTTTTACTAGCCCACTAACTGCAAAAGTTTTTTTCTGTTGAAGGTGGGCAAAAATACCACTCAGTTGCCCTATTTCCATGTTCTTCTGCATATGCTACTAGTTTCAATTTATAGCCCACATCATATGAATACCCTTTATTTTTTTCCATTACGAAACTAGCTACTGACAAAAATATTGTAATTTTACTGATAACACAAATCACTTTCACTTTCGATTCCAGTTTGCTGGCACTGTAGACAGCAATGGTACATCATAGGCTAGACAGAGTTCTGTATTTGTGATGGCGGGGCAGGAGGAAGACAGTGTTAGCAAGCTCGTGAATCCCTGCAACTCATGTTCGTTGCATTGGTGCACTGCTGCTGCAAGTCAAATCCATTGTTGCCAGATACAGATAGATTTCGCATGGTATCGAATATACGGCCATTTTTAATGGCAATTTTAAATCAAACACTGGATATTTTTATATTAATTTTGAGTATAGGACGCACACAAATTTTGGAGGCAATTTCAAAAAAGTGTGTCTTATAGTCCGCAAAATACATTACATAGTACGAATGCAGCATCACATAGCATAGCCATAAAATGTAACACATGTTTAAACTCAAAATGCATTTTATAATTAATTGAGCAATTATTCATTTTAGCTGATAGTAGAGATGCATGTCATTTGAATAAGATGTAACCCATGTAGACGAAAGGATGCAGGTTTTAAGGGAGAGGGTAAGGAGTCATTCCAATCCCGGGAGCGGAAAGACTTACCTTAGGGGGAAAAAAGGACAGGTATACACTCGGACACACACACATATCCATCCACACATACACAGACACAAGCAGACATTTGTAAAGGCAAAGAGTTTGGGCAGACATGTCAGTCGAGGCGGAAGTACAGAGGCAAAGATGTTATTGAAAGACAGGTGAGGTATGAGAGGCGGCAAATTGAAATTAGTGGAGATTGAGGCCTGGCAGATAACGAGAAGAGAGGACATACTGAAGGGCAAGTTCCCATCTCCAGAGTTCTGACAGGTTGGTGTTAGTGGGAAGTATCCAGATAACCCGGATGGTGTAACACTGTGCCAAGATGTGCTGGCCGTGCACCAAGGCATGTTTAGCCACAGGGTGATCCTCATTACCAACAAACACTGTCTGCCTGTGTCCATTCATGCGAATGGACAGTTTGTTGCTGGTCATTCCCACATAGAATGCATCACAGTGTAGGCAGGTCAGTTGGTAAATCACGTGGGTGCTTTCACACGTGGCTCTGCCTTTGATTGTGTACACCTTCCGGGTTACAGGACTGGAGTAGGTGGTGGTGGGAGGGTGCATGGGACAGGTTTTACACCGGGGGCGGTTACAAGGGTAGGAGCCAGAGGGTAGGGAAGGTGGTTTGGGGATTTCATAGGGATGAACTAAGAGGTTACGAAGGTTAGGTGGATGGCGGAAAGACACTCTTGGTGGAGTGGGGAGGATTTCATGAAGGATGGATCTCATTTCAGGGCAGGATTTGAGGAAGTCGTATCCCTGCTGGAGAGCCACATTCAGAGTCTGATCCAGTCCCGGAAAGTATCCTGTCACAAGTGGGGCACTTTTGGGGTTCTTCTGTGGGAGGATTATGTGTGAGATTGGAAAATGACCAGCGAGAAGAGAAGGGGTGCATCTCTCACTGCTCCTTTCAACAAGTTAACTGCAAACTTAATTTACTGTAAATTTAATTGGTGAGTCATTTTACTGAAAGCTGGAGCTGTGTTTGCTGTGCTTGCATATAAGAGGGAGCAATGGGGTGCTGGAGGTCTTTCACAGTTCATCACTTGACAGGGAAGGATCTTGTGTTTATGTATTACTTGGATGACAGTTGTCGATCAGCAACTTGGCCATGCTGCTTTCGATCTCTAACATTTGGCAGATGTTAACCTCTGGACATCAGCTCGGAACATACAATGGAACCACACAGACTGCTCTGTCATCTCTGATTTTCTTCATAGTTATAGGATTTGAAGAACAGTGCTCAGACATCAGTTTCTTAAAGCAGTATGGTGCAGTCCTCAAACAAACTCAAAAATATTGTCGCTGAAGATTAGAAGATTTTTTATTGTTGTTGAGTATCAAACAATTGTATATTTGTAATGAATTTATTGGCTGTTCAGTACATAGCATAATTGCACTGTAAACAACAAGTTTCTGGTTCAGTTCTAGTCAATAGCATTTTTTTTTTTTGTTTTTTTTTTTTTTTTTAATTTCATATTAATTCACAAATAGAAAAGTTAATTAAGAACAAGGTTGAACCATAATTTTTAATACAAATATCATCATCTTATATTTAATTACTGATCATTTGAAAACAAATTAAAATCTGATACAGATGTGGCAAATGCTTTTTTGTTAAATGAAAATAATTATATGCATCAATATTACTGTACAGTTTCTATAAATGAAAAGTAATTAACCGATTGTCTATTTGATGTTTCAGATTTTTCTATGAAATTTACTTTGTTATGAATTTTCATATTTCCATGTGAACAGTAATTAAAAATAAGAAATGTTATTTTTATTTAAAGTTTATGAGTCCATATTTGTTTATAAACACTGCTAGATGTTAACACATGTGGAATTCAAAGAAGTACAAAAGAAAAGTGCGATTAACAAGATATGAACCAGCAGTTTCATTTTTACAATCTGATTATGCTACACACTAAACTACTGAAAAATTCATTACTAATAGACACTTCTTTAATACTTAACAATACTCAGAAATATTGTAATATTCAAAGGCAGTTTTTTTCAGGTTTGGGGATTGTGTCATATTGCTTCATGAAATTGGAGTCTGGGCACTGGCCTTCAAATCATATACTTTAACTTTTTGCAAGTGAATGACTCCTTCACATTTATGCACCAATCAGACAATAGTAGTTCTCAAGGATCTGTTAGCACTTGTTCACAAACATGCAAGCTTCAACCAATTTACAATATTTGATGTTTTTAGATAGTGTTCCACAAGTATCTATTATTTGAAATATTGTGAGGCCACCATTCATGGGTTTTATTTCTATGAATGAATAAATGACTGCATTTTAATTTTATTTATGTATTTTGTCTTGACTGCTGTCACTGCTCACATTCATAAAATTATTATTTAATTTTAAAATGTGGCTGACAAATCCGACCACTTGTAAAACATGTTAATTCAGTTAGAACAGCCAAAAGATACATATGTAGTAGTTATCAACCCATCCCAGAGATAATTCTGGGTCATTCATTTGCCCAACCTGCTTTAACTGATATCAGGTTGCTCTCTAGCAAACATGGCAGGGATGGGGACTTCACAGGGGTCTTGGGTTTGTATAGGGGCATGAGAGTGTGACAGCATACAGTGCAATAAGCAGAAGTTAGGAGAGGTTCATATATCAAATAATTAGTGAACTTTTGATGAGTCCCTCATGGTACTTAAAACTTACAAGTCCAGCACATAGGGCCTACAAGAAAGGTTGCTGTTCAGTACTTAGATATGTTGTTGTTGTTGTTGTTGTTGTTGTGGTCTTCAGTCCGGAGACTGGTTTGATGCAGCTGTCCATGCTACTCTATCCTGTGCAAGCTTGATCATCTCCCTGTATCTACTGCAACCTACATCCTTCTGAATTTGCTTAGTGTAACTCGTCCTACCAACCAATCCCTTGTTCTAGTCAAGTTGAGCCACAAATTTCTCTTCTCCCCAATTCTATTCAATACCCCCTCATTAGTTATGTGATCTATCCATCTAATTTTCAGCATTCTTCTGCAGCACCACATTTCGAAAGCTTCTATTCTCTTCTTGTCCAAGCTATTTATTGTCCATGTTTCACTTCTATACATGGCTACACTCCATGAAAATACTTTCAGAAATGACTTCCTGACACTTAAATCTATACTCAGTGTTAACAAATTTCTCTTCTTCAGTAACGCTTTCCTTGCCATTGCAAGTCTACATTTTATATCCTCTCTACTTCAACTATCATCAGTTATTTTGCTCCCCAAATAGAAAAACTCATCTACTACTTTAAGTGTCTTATTTCCTAATCTAATTCCCTTAGCATCACCCGACTTAATTTGACTACATTCCATTATCCTCGTTTTGCTTTTGTTGATGTTCATCTTATATCCTCCTTTCAAGACACTATCCATTCCATTCAACTGCTCTTACAGACCCTTTGCTGTCTTTGACAAAATTACAGTGTCATCGTCGAACCACAAAGTTTTTATTTCTTCAACATGGATTTTGATTCCAACTCCGAATTTTCCTTTTGTTTCCTTTACTGCTTGCTCAATACACAGATCGAACAACATCGGGGATAGGCTACAACCCTGTCTCACTCCCTTCCCAACCTCTGCTTCCCTTTCATACTCCTTAATTCAGAGATGTAGCAGTGTACTCAGCTACCAGAGAAAACACATAAAACAATATGATACATCTTCATATTAATATTAATAAGCATATCATCCTCTTTCCTTCAAGTGGGAAAATATATATTTTCCCACGTGGAAGGTTTCCCTCTATTATATTCTTTCCTTCAAGTTTTATATGATGCTAACAGCACACTGTACATAATACATGAGACCAATCACTTTTCCAAGAACTATCAACACAAACCTGTGTGTGTGAGAGTGGTGGGGCACTGCTAGCCCACAACACAGCCTGACGAAACTGGGTCTCCAGATTCCAAAAAGATATCTCATTGTTGCCTTGCACAGCTGACATCACCCACGAGTGTTCCACAGGATGTCTGACTAGCCTGCGCACACGTGCCCCTGCTCAAAAAATGTTCATAACTATGCTTTACTTGTAACCTTTCAATGAAAATAACAAATAAACAATGAGAACTGAAATTCGCTAATTCAAATAGGAAGATTATGAAACAGTGTTTAATAAAGTAATATTCACATTTAAAAGCTGTTAGTGAAAATTATGTTTTTCCAAAATGCACAGTTTCAATACAATCGTATTAAGGAAAAAGTATAAAGTAAATCCACTAGTAGTTCCAAATCATACACAGCAGAATGAACTTATTATTTCTTCAAACACAACAGTACTTTTTACTACAATGTAAATGGTGAAACTGTGTAAACAAAAAATTTTCTATTTATTTATTACATAGCAGTCACCGAAACAAACCTGTAGGATGCAGTATTGATGTAATAGGCAGTTGGAATCGAAGGTCCCAACAGATATGAAATCCACTTGTTGTACCCAGTGTAAGCCAACTTTGTTTTGAATCCAGGCAGAAAGAAGTAATTACTCCTGCACGGGAACAAGAATTGGTACAATGTAAATAGATATAAATGACGACGCTGAAAATTAATTATAACAAAGTAAATGGAAGTAAAAGCATAGCTTGCTAGATTCTAGTCTTTCTTTCATTTCCCTTTTTCTTGCACATGTCTTTTTACATCACTCTTCTTTGTTTGCAGACCCTCAAATGGGCCAACCACACTTTCTGCAGAGTTTATTCACCACAGTTTCTGCAGTGATTTTTAGGATGGTGCATATTTGATATTGCATTTGCCTTGTACTTATGAGATGAGAATGTGCTTAATATGCCAACATAACCACGAATGTACATTTTTAAATTTGTTGCTGTCTAGATATTGTTTACATGAAGCGGAATGGTAAAATCAGTTATTATTCAATTAAAAATTGGGAAGTTTGAGGAGAACTACATAAACTACATACAGACTGATCTGCTGCAGTAATCACTGGATTCAGCATGTATTTGAATCACATATGTAATCTATGAAGTGAGTGCTTAAGATATTATTTTACCCCAAAAAACCACTCTCTCTCTCTCTCTCTCTCTCTCTCTCTCTCTCTCTCTCTCTCTCTCTGTGTGTGTGTATGTTTTTTTTTTTTTTTTTTTTTTTTTTTTTTTTTTTTTTTTTTTTTGCTCCATAGCACATACTCTGAAACTACAGTAGTTGTTTAAATTCTTTACCAGAAAAGTAATGTTCTTTCATCTGCTAGGCATTAGTAATGACCAATGGCCCATGCACATTGGTTGGAATTATTGGAGCAGTTGATATTTTGAGAAGTGACACTATAGCAAACTAGGAAAGTCTGTGGTCCACACAAGCAAAATGCTGTACATGTTGGTGAAGCACAGATGCTCAAAGGCTTCTTGCTATTGAGTATTTTGCCATATCACCTATTAACTGGTAGGTTACTACAGTCATTTTCACCATCCCCATACTTGCAACTCCACATGAATCTAAATGAAAAGCACAGGGAAAAGTTGAAAAATGAAACTGGCCATTCTTCCCCCCACCCCCTCCCCCTTCCCCTTCAAAAATCTTGACATTTGCCTAAATGGGTAAAGGAAACTAAGTGAAACCTATATCAGAATGAGCAGACTTGAACTCTGCTCCTCACAATTGTGAGTCCAGTGTGATAATTGCTAATTATTAAGTTACACCACTTTCCAACTAAAGTCACAACTTGAGATACTGTATATTTTCTCACTCAGCATCAGTGGTAATTAAAGTGCTTCCCTCCTTCACTATTAAAGGTGGCATTTTAATATGGTGTCTGGCAGGGCATTGCCCTATGGTCAGTACTGAGTAAGGTACTTTCAAGGATCATTTTAAACTGCATTCAGGATTCTGTGAACACACAACTGAGGAGAGAGCAGGTGGGTTTTAGAAAACATCAAAGCTGTGTGGACCTTATTAATACTCTCTGAATTATTCTGAACAAAGTGCGGAGTGGCAACACACCCTGTACCTTAACTTCATTAACTCTGAAAAGGCTTTCGACTGTGTCAATCGAAGAGTCATGTGGGATACACTTGCAAAATATGACATTCAAACAAAGTATTATCATCATCACAGAAATGTATGAAGACTATGAATGCCAAGTATCACATAATAGAGAACTAACAGAGCCTTTCCAAGTTAATTTGGAAGTACGACAAGGGTGTATCCCTTTGCCAACACTATTTCTTCTGGTGTTGGACCATGTGATGATGAGAGTGATTGGGGGACGGAAGAAAGGTGTGCAATGGTGTATGTGGGATAGGCTCAAAGATCTAGATTTCACAGACGACATATGCTTAATGGCACAATGATATGAAGACACTGAAGAGAAACTGGCCAGGTTACAGGGAGAGGCAGAAGTTGCAGGCCTCAAAATAAATGTTTGCAAAACCAAAGAAATGCGGATAAATTTGACCATCAGGAATAGGCTGGCCATTAATGGAGAGGACATAGAACAGGTCCAATCTTTCCTCTATCTTGGAAGTATAGTCACAACCACAGGAGGCACTGAGGAGGACATGAAGAGTCGCATCCGCAAAGAAAATGGTACGTTTGTACAACTGTACCCTGTTCGGAGAAATAGGAACATCTCAAAGAAGACCAAACTCCGGCTTTTCAATTGCAATGTGAAGGCAGTTCTGTTGTGACTAACCACACCAAAAACCAGCTCCCAGTTTTTATCAATCACTGTCTCCAGCGTACTTTAAATGTGAGATGGCCAGATATAATGACAAATGAAGATCTTTGGAGGGAGACAAATCAGCGACCAATCAATATACAAATCAATATACAAATCAAGGAAAGAAACTGGAACTGGATTGGGCATACATTGAGGAAACCAGATTGAGCTGTTGAAAGGGTGGCATTGGACTGGAACCCTCAAGGAATTAGAAAGTGTGGTCATCCCAAACAGACCCGGAAAAGGACGACCAAGAGAGAAGCTGCAGAGGATGGGAAAACATGGAGTGAAATGAAGAGACTTACTAGAAATCAGACCAGGTGGAGGAATTTCATCACGGCCATATGTCCCACAGGGAACGACAGGAACTAAGTCAAGCGAAGTAAGTCACTGAGCTGGGATACGTGTAAGTCAGTGTACTAATTTTTGTACTACATTTCAAAGGCTAATTGCAACATGTGACAATCGATTATTGGACAACAGTTGGGATGAGACAGAACATGCGGTGTGGCAATTCATCGTTGGACCATATGAGACAAGAACATTTTTTAATTACTTTTCCTCAGAATATCATTTTCCCAAATTTCTTTTGTCGCGTGACTGTTGATAAGAAGGATAATTGTGGCTTTGCGTATGACAATAATCTGGTAGGTAGATTTATTTTCGTATTTTGTACCCAATATTATCTTCAAATATGGCAAGCACGGGGAATCCTGATACAACTGGAGAGGTTTCATATACTCAAAGTCCTTAATCGTCGACACCAAACCCGAAACAGTCATCCGAGACATCACCTTTCTTAGGATCTTTTCCAAATGAAGAAACTCAGGTTTATTTGAAAGATTATCTCAACTCTTGTCTCATAAGCTTACAAGCCTGAATAATAATTTAAAGAATCAACTTACAAGATTAAACAATGACCTAAAAAAAGGGTGTTGTTAATCTAAATGACACTGTTAAGACAATGGAAAGGAAAACTCAGGCTATGCAGGAACAAATAGCAACCTTCCTTTTAAAAATTAATCAATTATGAAAGTCAACTGTTCTTGAAATTCAATCAGTAAACGATAAGGTTAATCATGTATGGTTGGTTGTGGAGAATGCTGAAGATGTGTTCACACTGAGTTAGTTAGAAGGAACTCTGAATTCAAAATTATGCATGAATATATAGAGCAGGAAAGTGAGTCCATCGAACAGAAACTAAAATAATGATCAAATTCATAGCCATACTGTGTGTTAATAATAAAAGTGAGACTTCGTCTGAAAATTTACAACAGCTAAACATCTGATGATGTGATATTGAAACAAATATGACATATCTGCAAATCGGCAGAAATTTTGCACCATTTTGTAACAATTTATCTCTTAAATACTTCTGGGCATTTTAAAATACATCCAGTGGACTACTTAATGGCAATATAAAGATATTTTTCCTCCAAACTTGCCTGATTCTGAAAAAATTAAACTAGCCAAACATTTCCTTGATTGTGAAGCACTGTCACGGGCTAATCAAAACATAAAGCCAGACATAACATTTAATGAATTTGAAAAGATGTTCTTGAATAAATTCTGGTCCGAAAGTAAACAGATGGGCATCAAAACAGAATATTTTAACGGTAGTAGGTACAGACCAGGTAATCTCTCGATGTAAGATTCTGTGACAAACAGTTATGTAATCTTGCTCGCCTGGACAAACCTTTTGATGATCTTATTCTTCTACCAGTGAGAGATCATTGGGGCCTTGTCTGTGGTCCCAATAATTCACTTGAGAATTTTTTAAAGATGTTCATAAACTTGACAAAGCTTTTGAGGAAGCAGACAGGGCTAATAACTCACATAACAACAGAAACAACAACTGCAATGGGGGTCATCTCAACACAACCAGAAAAATAAAAGGTAACAAAAGGAACCATAATACTTATAATAATAGTAATAATAATAACAGGAATGATAATAGTTAATAGTCATAACAGAAGGAACAGCAACTGGAATCACGAAAACCGTTAATATCTTCACTTGGTGTCTGTCAGGTGGAGGAGGTAAATAATTTTCATGACCAGACAATAAAAAATTCAGATCAAGAGGAGTGTGATTATGAGAGTGTATGTGATTATCCTGTTAATGCAACTAATTCTGAAAGTAAGTTTTGGGATGTTGCAATTAAACAGATGTATGGTGGTAAGAAATGTACTGTAACTCCTTATGAATCTGAAGAAGGTGTTTTAGTAAAATTATTTAACTCTGAATGTTCTGTGGAACACGTAGATGTTGAGAATAGTTACTTTGGTATTGGTATTTTAATGCACCCTGAGCAGGAGACTTTTGTAGCTAACTGTGATAGGGTGGGGAAGGCCTATCCTGAGTCAGTAGTGGTGGAAGTGTGAGAGACCCAGGTGAGTGGTGTCATTACTAATGATTTAGTAGTTGAAGCAGAAACTGATACACTTAATTTACAAGAGCTGGATGGTATGGTTTACGTTGAAGTAATTTATCATAACCAAACCAGTGATGAGGTTCAGGAGGTCAACTTATTCCAATGAACATTAGTGATATTTTGTGTGAATGCCAGGACATCAGGACACAGCATTTTGAAGTGAATAAGAGGATTACTGAACATTTCAGAGATGTTGGTAAGGATGAGTCAGATTTCAGTTCAGGTAGTCAGTTTATTGATCATTCTCAGTCAGATTTTATTTGCAA
Source organism: Schistocerca serialis cubense (assembly GCF_023864345.2). Lineage (NCBI taxonomy): Eukaryota > Metazoa > Arthropoda > Insecta > Orthoptera > Acrididae > Schistocerca > Schistocerca serialis. The sequence continues at coordinate 674,868,867 of NC_064641.1, forward strand.
CCCTAATGAGCACATCTATTCAAGTCCTACTTGTAAATCCAATCAAGCATTAGAAGTTATTCGTGGCATAAGCACACAGGTACCACAACACTTTGCCCTATACAGCTATCTAGTGATTATAAGAACCACTTGCAGAAAGATTTACATTTTGAGAATACCGAGGATGATTTGCTTAGAGAAAATAATATTAATGAACAGCACGATTTATGTGGTAGTCCATACATCAAAATCACATTTGGCGATTGGCATGGTTATTGTTTGATTTACACAGGTAGTGCAATTTCTATTATTTCTTAAAAGATCAGGGATAGAGTTAAACAGAATTCTGAGTACACTGAATTTCCTTTAATGGGAGTTAGGATTAAAGGTGCTACAGGTAAGTTTAGTAATGTTGTAAACAAACAAGTTTTAATAACATTTCATGTTGACAATGCAGTTTTTGAGCAAGGATGCTTGGTGGTCAGTGATCTGAATGAGGAGATATTGCTAAGCATGGAACTAGATACTGAAAAACAATGTAACATTTGACTGGGTAAAGATCAGAGTAAATTTTTCCAATACAAATACACATTTTTCTGGTTATACTATGTTACACTTAAGAACTGGAGACACAACTGCTAACAGAATATATGGTTTTGGCATTGAGGTAGAAAAAGGCTATATAGATGATGATGGTGATGATAATTATTTGTCAAGTAATGATACAACTGATAGGGATTTTGATCAGCGATTTTGATCAACTTGTTACTGAAAAGGTAAAAAATGCACAAAATCTTACCGGAGATGAAAAGTCAGAACTGGAAGAAGTGTTGCGACTCTATAAAGATATATTTAGTGAGAAACCAAGAAGAGTCAAGAACTATGCATGCAAGTTAAGGCTTAAAGAGCACCAGCCTTTCTTTATAAAACCATAGTCAGTTCCTACCCATAAAAAAACATTGTGGAGAGAGAGATGCAAAAGTAGAGGTTTACTGAAAGGAGTACTAGCCACTACAACAACCCTTTGATTGTTGTAACTAAGAAGGACGGTGGGGTCAGGCTCGTGCTTGATTCCTATAACCTAAATATATTTTTGGAAAGAGAAATTGATCACCCTGAGTCAATGGAAGAATTATGCAATAAATTTTCTGGTGTCAAGTGTTTAAAGCCTGAATTTGACCTCAGGTTTCCACCATATAACACTAGAATCAGAATTTAGGAAATATATTGCTTTCTTATTTTCTGGTAAAAGCTATCAGTATTGTGTAGTACCTTTTGGTCTGAATGTATCTGCAGCAGAGATTATTAAAGCCTTAGATCTCGTGCTGAGAAGTGAAATGCATTCAAAACTGGTAATTTATGTTGTTGACATACTCATAACAAGCAACACCTAGGACAAGTATGTGAACACAATCAAAGAGGCAGGTAATAAGTTAAAGCAGGGAGGTATGACACGTAAGTTAGATAAGTGTTAAGTTTGGTGCAAGAACTTTGAACTTTTTACGACACACTAATTGCAAAGAAGGAATCTTACCCCCGACCCAAGTGATATTAAAGCTACTGCTAAATTTCCTAAACCTAGTAATAAGAAGGAATGGAGGTCATTTTTTGGTCTATGCAATTTCTTCACAAATACATTAGGACTACTTTAAATTCCCCTAGTTCACATTACCTTTCAAAAAAAACACAATATGGGAATGGTCAGCTGACTGCCGGTTAGGTTTTGATGAGATTAAGAAACAACTTTGCAACAGTGAAATTCTACATAGCCCTGATCTTACTTTACCATTTTGCCTTATGACTGGTGGTAGTATCTATGGTTTAGATGCTTATTTATTCCAGCAAAAGGAGGTAGATGGACAGGTCAAGCAGTGTGCAATCAGCTTTGCAAGCCGTAGTTTATTAAAAGAAGAGAGAAGATATACTGTAACAGATAAAGAACTACTTGCCATTGTGTGGGGATTCAAAAGAGTTTAGAAGTTATTTAACTGGACACAAGGTCATTGTTTTTACTGATCATGCAGTTTTATCAAATTTGCAAGAATGTAAACTTTATCATAACAGAATAACACATTGGGCCTTATTCTTGCAACAGTTTGATTATGTTATTTTATATATTAAGGGTGAGCAGAACTGTGTTTGCAGATGCACTATCTAGATTGCCAATAGGGAATGTGCAGGAAAATGTTGGAATACAGAATGATAAGAACTTCGGAATCATGTTCATTAATTGTATAAAAGGTGGAAAAAAATAATTAAGATATGTGAAGAGCTTAGGAGACATCAAAATCAGGATGAAGACCTTAAGTCAGTAAAGAGCTTACTTGAAAAAAATGGGTATGGGAAAGTTGCACAATACTACTAGGTATACGTGGGGATTCTGTTTGAAAGACACCCACCTGATTCTGATCAGCGAAATTATGCTGGCGTAACAACACATTGATTTACTTATTAAGTTTGTCAATGAAAATTTTGGACATTGTGGCAGTAGGAAGTACACCCAGAAGTTGCAGGAGAATTTTTATTTTAGTAATATATCTAGAAGAGTGAATTCTTATATTGCATCTTGTGACAGATGTCAGAGGGTAAAGGTGACAAATCATCAAAGTCATAAAGGATTCCGACATAGCATTATTCCTAAAGGTAAGTCTGAGCTCATTGGAGTCAATTTCTGTTTTATTTATTTAATATTTATTAATATTTACCTTTACTGGCATTCTTTATTAATATTTACCTTTACTGGAATTCTTTATTAATATTTAGCCTTTATTAATATTTAATATTTATTAATATTTACTCTATGAACTTGCTCAATTATGTATGATGTTTAACTCTACTGGACTGGACACATATATACACTTGGCTCTTTCTTGTTTTCTTGTATGTGATGATTCTCATGTCTTTCTTGAATTTCTCCTTTTTTCTGGCTCTGGTGCAGGAAGCTCTTGACATTTCAAACACATTGTGTGTGGTTGATGAACTTGGGTGTTTGTTCACCAATACTGTTCTGTATAGCAGAAATGTACTTTAGGGAGATGTGATTTTGAGTTAATTTCTGCTGTGATGTTCTTCAAATAAATTGATAATGATATATGGAACTGATTGTTCTGTATACATATGTACATGCTTTTGTCCTATTTGACTCCTGGTATCATGTCTTTCAATTTTGACTTTTATGTTTGTATCTCATGCTATGTATTATGATTGTGACAGTGGTCTGTAACTGGATGTTCCACCTTACTGTTTTTGATCTCTAGAATTTTGGTTTTCTTCTTATGTAAACACACAGACTATTTAAGTTTCTTTTCAATTTTCAGCAGCATGTTAGGGTTAGTTTGTTTAATGTTCACATTGTATTAGCATGTCTATCTTATGTTATAAAGCCTATTGTGCTAGTTTGTTTTTATGCTACTGTTCGTTGCTGTATGGCAACACCTACATCGCCTTCATTGATGTGGGGGGTGGTATTCAGGCAAATATATGGGGAATCTGTCATCTGTTTTTCTTCATTACTAACATGATGGAAGTTTCCTTCTATCTTTTATACTATGTCATCCACGTGATGATCACCCAACCAATTTGCCTCTTTTCCATATGCATATGTTTCTATTGCTGAAATCCTTCTAATCATCTGTGTCATACTTTGACTTCAACATGACATTTCAGGAATGGTCCACAAAGCAAATCTGCAACTTGATTACCTTTGAATTGTACATTTTTATCTGATTTTTCATGACACATTTAGACAAAGTGCTAGTACTTAAAGTTTCATTTATTTTGTGAATACTCTCTGTGATGATTTTTCTTGTTTAACTACGTAACTGATTAATTATACGCTAACTAAATGTTACCCACACTTTTTGTACCATAATATATAAGAACTTACTGGATTCCAAGTACTATATGGAAAATCTGGAATTTAAAGTTAAGTTTACTGCTATGACATACAGCTTTTCTTCTAAAAATATATATTTTGAAAGAGACTTCAAGACGACACTGTGATGCTGTGTATTCTGGGATGCAGACTGAAGATGATCATACTTACATTGAGACTGTAATTCTGATCTAAACACTTTATACTTAGTCATTACACATGATTATTGATCTTACACTTACATACATTGTTGGCTTAGAGCCACACTTAAGATGGTAAGTATGTTTCATGCTGAGCAGCATTTTGTCTCACAGAAATTTTCAGTTTTGGACTGTTGTGAGGTTGATGCTGATCTAACTGTTTGCTTTCACTTTAGACTTGTCTGTTGCCTTTGAAATTCTGTACATACAGGAGGAGGAAAACTATCCAATGTTAGCATATTAATGTTATGTATAATATGGTGATTATTCTTCTCTAAGTCAATATCTTGAACTGTTACTTATATATTATTTGTATTACATATATTGTCTAGTTCTGTGGTGAAATTACCCATCTTAGGAACTACAATCAGAAGTGAAAAACGAGTTAAATAGAAAATTGCTATCATAAATAAACATAAATGACAGAAACTTTTGTTTATTTTATGTGATGTCATCCATTAGGATGGAAACTTGTACAGTGTGTAGTTTCAGGTACTGAAAAGACAGTTTTACCCAAACTGCCACATTGGACTGTACAGAGTGGAGAACCCACCAGAATAAATACCTTACAGAAGAAAATGAAATTTCAAAACTTTGTTTTGATTTACACCTTGGGAGTATCTCATTTAAGCTTTTCGGATGTTTTGATGTAATTCATACCTCATACCACTGTAAATTTTTATATTTCAAATTGTTTGTTTCTAAAGTGTTACACACTATTAATGCTATACCTTTATAATTTCATATGTTTTGGGTGTTATACATATAGATTTTCTGTTATATGATGTAATGTTTTTGGTGCTTTACACCACCTGTATCTCACTATTTTTGATATTTACACCTGTATTCAATAGTATACCTTGAGGTACCATTTCACTAACCTTTGGTTAGTAAAACTCTTCAGGGGGTATTGACTATGTTCCCCTCCCAATCTGAAATTCCTTCCTCACATAAACATCCTCTGAAGAGGTCATTTTTGCTCAAATTTTTAACTTTCTGAGCTTTATATTTTTATGTCTACACCCAGTTCCAGAAGTAAACTGACCCTTAAAAAATTAGTACAAATGAGTTTATTGTCCCAGATTAAATTTGACATTAATGTATTACCCAATGTATATTAGCAACTAAAGGGAATAAGCCGTTTGTTAATAACCCAACTTTGAAATTCTGTGTTATGAATGGTGCAGTTATGTTGCATCACATAAATTTATCTCTCCCCTATTTCTGAAAAGCTACGATGTTTATTCATTACTATAATCTAAAATGATAGCTATACTTAAGAGCAAACAGGAATACTGTTAGTAATATCTTATTAAAGTAATTGGGTTGTAATTAACTAAAATATAATTTGTGTTATTGTACTTCATATTCTTTGGAATTAAAAGGGCAACACATGACCCTTTTTGTGATACATGTAACCAAAATTATCTCGCGACCTTTAATTGTTTTTTGTAAATCTCAGATTCAATAATGCAATCAATTGTTTAGTTTTATATAAAAGGAAGTGGTGCATCAGTCACATGGTCCACCTGTCTGCATTATTGTCTTTCGGAAGCTGTCTGTGAGAACATCTTTCAGAGGCTGTCAGACAGCCAATGTTTGTTCCACCTATGTACTTGATTATCAGTTACAATATATGACAAGCAAAGTATCAGACTCTGTGTTTTATGTCAAAATTAATAATACAGCGATGCAAGGATTGAGGACTTTCTGAAGCACCAATCCTGGAGGATATCGAAGTTGAATATCTCATCATATGGAGCAGCTAAGATATCACGTGAACTTTTATTAAATGTGATTATAATTTTCTGGTTTCACTTGTCATCATACTTGTGAATGGTGGAGGTCCAAATTATTAAGTTGCTACAATGGTATGACTGAAAATTCACTATTACCACTATCCAATTATAGTCAGAACGTGAGATACTGTATATTTTTCTCACTCAGCATCAGAGGTAATTAAAGTGCTTCCTTCCTCTCACTATTAACGGTGGTATTTTAATTGGCAATGCTGACAACATACAGTTCAGAAATATGTCCAGCCTTGCCAAATATAAACACACAACAGGAAGTACTCCCAATTTCACACAGTTTTAAACTAACTTATGTATGTAAGTATTTATAAAAAAAATTCCAGTTATTATGTATCTTTGTGTTACTGATACCTTTATTAAGATTGTTATCTAGCTTCCAAGCATTTCCAGGAGCTCGCAAGTCCCAACCCACAATGGAACCATACATGGTTGCATATACCAATACAGACTGAGAACCTGCAAAGTAGCAATAAGTTAGTAAACAGTAGCTATGAGGAAAAGAAAAATAATTATTATTTTCTAAATTAAAACTTTTCACCAACTTAAGTGGTGAGGGTTTCAATGAACTCAATGTCAAAAAATCGTTTCCCCTAATTCTGGGTTGGAACAAAATTACTCTGCCACCTACCCAGCTGCAACATATCTCAAGAAAATGTTGGCAACATATGTGGGGAAGTGTGCACACCACATCCGCAACTCGTGTGGAGGTCAATTCTATGAATGGACTGAAGGGATGGCGATGGGTAGCCCCTTGTCACCAGTAGTGGCCAACCTCTTCATGGAGAAGTTTGAGGATGAGGTTCTTACAACTGCCACTTACCAGCCAACATGCTTCCTGAGATACGTTGATGACACATTTGTCATTTGGCCCCACGGTCGCGAAAAACTGGAAGACTTCCTGAACCACCAGAACTCAAGGCATCCGAATATTAAATTCACCATGGAGCTAGAAAAGGACGGTCAGCTTCTGTTTCTGGATGTCCTGGTGAAGAAGAAGGCGGATGGTATCTTCAGCCACAGTGTGTACCGAAAGCCAACACACACAGACTTATATATACAGGCCGACAGCGGCCACCACCCAGCACAAAAGACCGGGGTGCTTAGAACACTCGTACACCGAGCCAAGACACTGTCTGACTCTGACAGCCTGGCAGGGGAACTTGAACATCTTCAAAAAGTGTTTGCTAACAACGGATTCTCATCCAGAGACATCCGCAGAGCTCTACATCCTGCCAGACGTCAGGATACACCGGAGAACGAGCAAGAAGAAGAAATCAAGAAGCTGGCATTTTTACCGTATTCCGAGCCTGTTTCTGCCAAGATCAGCAGAATACTAATGAAGCATAACATCAAGAGTGTCTTCTGCCCACCTAGCAAAATCAGGGCTTTACTTGGAACAGTCAAAGATGACCTGGGATTAAGGAAGCCTGTCATTTACAATATTCCTTGTGAATGCGGTATGTCCTACATTGGCCAAACGACTAGAACGGTGGAAATCAGATGTGAGGAACACCAGCGACATACCAGGCTAAGACAGGCCACAAAAGCAGCAATAGCTGAACACTGCCTAGAGTTGGAACATTCCATGGATTATGAGAACACCAAGGTCATGGTCCAGACCCCCAGGTTCTGGGATAGTGTCATCACTGAATCTATAGAGATAAAGATGGCACAAAACCTGATTAACCGGGAAGCAGGATACCAGCTAAGCAATGCGTGGAACCCGGCATTTGAACTGCTGAAGCAATACCGGAGAAAATATGTTTCCAACACCAACAACGAGCCTCAGACATCTGCACACTGTGGGCACGAACCAAGAAGGGATCACCAGGAAGCCTCCGCTGCAGTCGGAGGCGGCCAGAGTGGACGCGGACGGAATAGGGAATGTCCAGAGTAGCAGGGTAGCGCCACTCGCGGGCGCGGACCAAAAAGGGAACACCAGGAGGAAACCACCGCAGACGGACGCGGCCAGAGCGGGCGCGGACGGAATAGGGAACGTCCAGAGTGGCAGGGGAGCGTAACTCGCGGGCACGGACCGAAAAGGGAACACCAGGAGGCCACCACCGCAGATGGAGGCGGCCAGAGCGAGTGCGGACGGAATAGGGAACGTCCAGAGTGGCAGGGGAGCGTAACTTGCAGACGCGGACCGAAAAGGGAACACCAGGAGGCCACCACCGCAGATGGAGGCGGCCAGAGCGGGCGCGGACGGAATAGGGAACATCCAGAGTGGCAGGGGAACGCCACTCACGGGCGTGGACCGAGAAGGCAACACCAGGAGGCTACGACCGCAGTTGGAGGTGGCCAGAGTGGGCGAGGACGGAATAGGGAACACGTAGAGCGGCAGGATAGCGCGACTCACGGGCGCGGACCAACTAGGGAACGGCAAACAGAACACCAGGCACCAGGCAGGCATAAATATGCGACCTGGTCCAGCAAGCAGCCAGTCTCAGGTCACACCTGATGAAGATGTCAAGTAATGACGTCGAAATATCGTGTTTGGAAGACGCTGATACCCGGCAGAAAACCCGATTTCCACGAGATGTCATCAAATCGCCGGGAAAGTCTAATAAATTACTACGTAATTAATGGCATTCACAATATGAGCGGCCCTGCTATTTATCAATGCTACCATGTAGATATTAAGCTGACAATAAAAGAAAGACAGCAGCTATTTGCTATAACTGTAAAAGAGTCAGCCTTTTTTCTTTTTCTTTTTTCTTTTTTTCTCTGAGTATTAGATATACTGGTTATTCATCAACTATTGTGAACCTGGCAATGCTTCATAATTGCTAAATATGTATCAGAATTGGATACACGTCCTAATATCCTTCTTCCCACTTTCTATCCCTCTCCTTCCCCCCCCCCCCCCCCCCCTTCCTACCTTTGTCCATCTCCTTCTCCTCCCCTCTATCTCTGTCAATAGCCTTCCACCTGCTCCATGTACATCTCTTATCCCACAGTCACACTATTCATCTCCTCCTCCCCCATCTCTTCGTCCATATCCTCCTTCCCCTTCTTTATACCCATTTCCTTCCCACTTCTCTATCTCCTGCACTCACTCTCTCTTACCTCATTTATTGTTATTGCAAACAGAACCTTGACTGAGAATAGAAGTCAAAATGAATGACCAGTTGGAATCATTAGCATGTGGGATATGAAAGAGACCTTTCCAGCTGCTGGATCTGTGAGGATAGTAGCTATAATGACAGTATTTCACATGGTTTTAATCTATGAACAGGCAGGATTATAAAGTTAGTCATAAACACAACTATCAGGTTGTAACTTCCTGGCAGATTAAAACTGTGTGCCCGACCGAGACTCGAACTCGGGACCTTTGCCTTTCGCGGGCAAGTGCTCTACCAACTGAGCTACCGAAGCACGACTCACGCCCGGTACTCACAGCTTTACTTCTGCCAGTACCTCGTCTCCTACCTTCCAAACTTTACAGAAGCTCTCCTGCGAACCTTGCAGAACTGGCACTCCTGAAAGAAAGGATATTGCGGAGACATGGCTTAGCCACAGCCTGGGGGATGTTTCCAGAATGAGATTTTCACTCTGCAGCGGAGTGTACGCTGATATGAAACTTCCTGGCAGATTAAAACTGTGTGCCCGAGCAAGACTCGAACTCGGGACCTTTGCCTTTCGCGGGCAAGTGCTCTACCAACTGAGCTACCGAAGCACGACTCACGCCCGGTACTCACAGCTTTACTTCTGCCAGTACCTTGTCTCCTACCTTCCAAACTTTACAGAGGCTCTCCTGCGAACCTTGCAGAACTAGCACTCCTGAAAGAAAGGATATTGCGGAGACATGGCTTAGCCACAGCCTGGGGGATGTTTCCAGAACGAGATTTTCACTCTGCAGCGGAGTGTACGCTGATATGAAACTTCCTGGCAGATTAAAACTGAGTCGTGCTTCGGTAGCTCAGTTGGTAGAGCACTTGCCCGCGAAAGGCAAAGGTCCCGAGTTCGAGTCTCGGTCGGGCACACAGTTTTAATCTGCCAGGAAGTTTCATATCAGCGTACACTCCGCTGCAGAGTGAAAATCTCATTCTGGAAACATCCCCCAGGCTGTGGCTAAGCCATGTCTCTGCAATATCCTTTCTTTCAGGAGTGCTAGTTCTGCAAGGTTCGCAGGAGAGCTTCTGTAAAGTTTGGAAGGTAGGAGACGAGGTACTGGCAGAAGTAAAGCTGTGAGTACCGGGCGTGAGTCGTGCTTCGGTAGCTCAGTTGGTAGAGCACTTGCCCGCGAAAGGCAAAGGTCCCGCGTTCGAGTCTCGGTCGGGCACACAGTTTTAATCTGCCAGGAAGTTTCATATCAGCGTACACTCCGCTGCAGAGTGAAAATCTCATTCTGGGAACTATCAGGTTTTCTGTTAAAAAAAGGAGAACAAACCCGCACATGTTCACAGCACAGCTTAGCATGTTCTTTCTTGCAGCCAGTTTAAAAGAAAGTGTTTATTGTAATTCTTATTCGATTTGCCTCCAAATGTCTGTCTACAATCTTTGCCAGTCTCATTGACTCAACAGTCATGTAGATAGTCTGTGTTGTGTGGATGCCGACTGATATTTCAACACTCACTGAGACAGCAGCACTGTCAAACCGACTGTCACATTTCTTTCATTAAGATTTTCATATCAAAATTCCATCAAAGTTTCCAACTTTTCCTGTGGATTTTCCAAACATTTTCTCTCATACATACCTTGTCCTGGTAATTATAAACCATACAGATTTATTTATTCATCCTTAGACCATTCAGTACAACAGTATCAGACATGTCAGATTCATTATAAAAATAATATATACATATCTAAAATTTAAACAAAGTAGGATGTTTGGCTTGGTGGCTCAACTGGGTAAGTGGCACATTACAAATTCGAAGGTCACGGGTTCATTCCGGAAACTACAAGGTTTTTTCACATACTTATCACTTCTTTCTTCTCTGGCAGCGATTTGTTAACATGAAAAATGAAAAGCTGCAGTGCGATGTGAAAAACCCTCGATCCCTTCTCCTTTTGGTCAGTTCAAAGGTTGGAGGAAGGCAAGACCATACCATCTCCAAAAGGACAAAAAGTAAAGAACAGTGGTTTCAAACCAATCTTTGGGTTTTCTCAATACCACAAAGTTTATGATCACTCACACAAATAGTGACATGGAGACCAGTGGAACAAACAAGCAATTATATGTGGTTGCTCATGACAAAGTTCATATAGTGAACAGCTGACCAGAAGTGTGATAAATGCATCCAGAGTGTAGTCCAAATAAAGAAACAAAGAGGCAAAGTCAAGTTCAGAACAATCAAACACAAGTTTCATATTATAAATGAGAGAGACTGACAAGTAGCTAGTTGTATTATTTATCAGCAGAAAATTGTCAGCAACTACACCCATCTCTCATGTCAGCTGAGCTTTCCAACCTTACAAAGGACTGCGTATCAACCTGAAGGCTACAGAGGCTAAGGATCTCTGAGAGTCTCTTTCGATACTGAGGCTGGGTAGAGAATCTGAATCACTGTCAGATACAAAAGTGTTAATAACAGTTTCACTTTTATCGAGTATTATCTACTGTTACTTTGCACATCCCAGAGTCATATGTAAACATTGCACTCATAAGAATGTAAAGCAACAACAAAATTTAATAAATGGTGGAAAACAGAAAGATATTGTCAGGTATATTGGACATAACATAAATTTCAAAACAAATATAGAAACAAAAAACTAGTGGAATGTTTAATTGGCAATTAGAAGTTTCCATATCAATATCACTATTAGAAAGTTCAATATAAAAATTCTAAAAGAACAAACCTGAATCAAAGTAATTCATATCAACAGCACAGCCATCTTCTTGTAAATCAAGCTGCCGAGACTGCAGCACAGTCATCTTGTTGCTATTAGGTTCAACCCTACAAGATAAAAGAATTAAAATTATTGTAGTGAAATACTTATCCAGAATCTTACAAACAAAATGAAACCCAAGTTTTTCACAATTCTGAAAATTATACTATTATGAAGCAATTTTAAAACTGTAAAAAATTTAGTGTTCATTTTTAGCAGTCAAGTCAGTAGCCACATAATTGATGATAAAACTGGTAAATATATGAACACAAATAAAATTATTAAATTTCTTCCTTACAGGATTAACGCATATTATTCACAAAAATATCAACATCTGTTGTTAACCATTAGCCACCAATAGTAGCTAAAAAATCATTAGTAAAGTAATGCATACCTTAAGACAAAAATTGCACCAGTTTGTGAAGCAGATCCTAAAGACTGATTGCCCTCACATACAGTGAGACCGACAAGGGGGCCTGCTTGTCTATTGTAAACTTGCCGTGAGCGATTAGCAATATTTCGACCTTCCATTTTGCCACAGTCCCAAAGACGAATGTAGCCATCTGCTGAACAACTTGCAAACAGTGTAGTCTCTGGTATCGAGACCAACCTGTGAATAAGAGTACAAAATAGACACATCTGCAAATTGTGAATCATAACACAGAGATAGGAGGTGACTTACATTTCACTGCCACAGTTCAGTCTTCAGATGGACAACTTAACTATATACATAGCCAATGTCAGTGTAGTTCATACTGTTATTGTCTGCTCATTATATTTTCCTTATATGTTCTGCTGTACATTTGGAGATGTTTGACAGAGATGTAATACCAAAATTTCAAAAGCCGAATAAAAACCTCTACAGAAAATGACATCCATTAAACTTTAAATGTTACTGTTGTAATGAACTCATCATACACATTTTGCCACTTGGATAAGGATACTAACCCCAAGATAAATGTACCCTTGGCATGAAATTCTCTAGAACAGCATGTTTGCAACAAGCTACATTACTATCAAGAACTGCTTTGTGAAAGCTAGGTTTCAGGTTGGAAAATGAAAAAGAAGCTGACATTGGGTTTCTCACAAAACAGAAAAGTTCAGTTGACGATGATGTTTGGTTTGTGGAGCGCTCAACTGCACGGCCATCAGCAATTATACAAAGTCCAAATTTTTACACAGTCCAATTTTTCTACACAGTCCAATCTAGCCACCGTCATGAATGATAATGATAATGAAATGATGAGGACAACACAAACACCCAGTCCCCGGGCAGAGAAAATCCCTAACCCAGCCGGGAATTGAACCCGTGACCCCATGATCCAGTCAGCAATGCTAGCCACTAGACCACAAGCTACGGACGGCAAGTCCAGTACTCACATTTCAAGATTATGTTAACTGACAACAGTGTGCTGATTTACAAAGATGATAAAGAGTGTTTTGGTTTATGAGTATAAGACAGTGATATTGAAGAGAATATTATAGATGGTTGTTTTGGTGATGAATTAATATACTTTCCACAAAGAACCAAGTAGGTTTAAATATGCTAGACAGAGAATAGTCTTCCTTCGATTTTCAAAGTATACTGATCAGTCAGTTTTTGATGAAATAAGCTTGAAATATACTTTAAAATCCCAAAGCACACAAAAAAGAGGGCTGCTAGATTTCTTAAAGTAAGTGCATAATTATAAATACCTGTTTTTAGATAATTACATTATAACTTGTTATATTATTTCCTAATTCTGCATGTATTTGATATCCTGCCTCTTTTCTTAAACCTCTATAAAGTGAGTAGTGTGCAGGTTAAATACTGATTAAGGGAAACCTCAGTAAGTGAGAGAAGACATTTCTGAACCTTTGTAATGGAGAAACCAAATGAATGAGAAATTTCTACAATCGATAAAAAAATCTTGGATCCTTGATTATGATTTAGCAAAAGGGAAGCACAGGGAAGGAAATCACACCTTCCTTTTCAAAGGAACCATCTCAACATCTCCCTTAGGCGATTTCAAGAAGCTATGCCAAATATACATGAATGGCTATACAAGGATTTGAACTGTCATCCTTCTGAATGGAAGCCTAAGATTGTTATTGATCATGTAAGGACCCTAGTGACGCTGGATACACAAATCATGATCAGAGTACTTGCAGATGAGGTTAAAATCAGTACTGGATTCATTCATTCCATTTTAACAGAATACTTCGGCCTCAGGAGGATTTTAGAAACATTTATGCCAAAGTTGCTAACATCTACTGGGCAGATACAATTTCGTTCGGAGATCACACAATACATGCTAGACACTGTGAAATTAATCCCAACTTTCTTAACACTGTTATCACTGGTGATGAGTCCTGGGTTTATGGATACAACCCACAAACAAAGTTCTAGTCATCACAATGGAAGCATTCGTCATTCCTGAGACCCAAAAAAATAATACAGGTCCACAGCAATGTGTAAGACATGCTGACCATCTTTTTTTGACTCCAAAGGCTTGGTCGATGCCAATCAGGAGTACTACCAAGAGGCTCTATGTTGCCTTCACAAAGCAGTGAGACAGAAATGGTCAGACTTGTGGGCAGCAGTCAGTTGGCACCTCCACGAAGATAATGCACCTGCTACTCGTTCTCAATTAATTCAGACTTTTTTGGCCAAGCACAACACGGCTGTGGTTCATCAGCCCTCCTATTCCCCTGACCTAGCACCAAGGGATTTCCAAAACTGAAAAGGGGCCAGATTTCAGAGCAGGGAAGATGTTATGCAGAATTTGATGGAGCAGCGGCATACCATACCAAAAGAGGTTTCCAACTATGCTTTCATCAGAGGCAGCGGCATTCGGAGAGGTGTGTAGAAGCTAAAGGGGACAACTCTGAAGGTGACTAGTATCAAACAATTGTATGTGAATAAAGATTGACTTTATAAATCACAGCTGGATACTTTCTGAACAGCCCTTGTATTATTCCATTATACTAGATTTTTGAAGATACAGCAAAATATGGAGGATTTCTTTTGTAGACCAGCTGATAAGACGGTAAGAGAAAAAAAAGATGGTTATGAGATAAAAAGAAAAATCATCAAAATGGGCACTGTTAGAATTAGTAGACTGTGAAGGACAAGAAGAAGAAGAAGAAGAAGATGATGATGATGATGATGATGATGAAACAGCCATAAAATTATAAAAAAGAAAAAGTGAAGAAATAGAATAAAATGGCAGAAATTTATAGGAGAGGAGAGAGGGGCAGGTGCTGTTTGACAGGAAATTGGCTCAAAGGTAGCTGGGTTGTATAGAGAATAGTCAATACTATGGTCCTCATTTGAGAACAGCAGAAAACATTATCTTGGTTGACAAGATGTAACCTTGTTAGCAGAGTACCAAATGCTACTGTTTCGGTGATCATTCATGCATAAAACAATGTAAATAGCTACATTATGTTGACTGAAAATTGAGTGACACATGTGGAAATATTTATAAGGAAGTGTGTTTTTTGAGCATTTTGGTAAGTTTCCAATTTGTATAGTCACAACAGACAGGCCCTAATTTACACTGATTATAGATACCCCCATTCTCTATTTACAAGCAGTGTTTTCATTGTTTTCTTATTAGTTGTTTCATCAGAATAATGGCAAATGCAAGACACTGGCAATTGAGCTTATCTTCATAGCTACCGCAACGGAGAAAAAATAGGTGTAGAGCCTGAACATATCATTAATAATGAATAATCCTCAATTCTGTCAGTTAAGAATCGGTAATGCAGTTGTGTTAGTTGCTGCAATCTATGCAAGGATGTGGACGAGTGCAGCTGTCAAGCTAGTGCACTGCCACTGTTGTAATGGAAACACCTATTCCACCAACAAAAACTGACAAATTTGTCTTTGTGTTCCCAAACAGCATTGCTACATTTCTTGGCAGTCACTGGTAGATACCAAGGATCTGGATTTCGAGAAACAGTAACATGGGAAATTGTTTATGAACACTTAATATATAAACAATGCTCACTAAATGAATAATGAAATGTGTTGTCAATTTGTAATGTGAATGAAAATTCTATCTATGATGTGAAGCAATGGGCTGGAATATATATTTCATGACATAATAGTGAATTGGGGAGGAAGTTACATTAATCCTTTTTGCTGCTGCCTGAGGTCTCATTGCTATCGTAGTGTCAATTTGAATCAGCAATTGTTCTGTTACCACGTCAAGACAGTGACCTCTTTGAGCACAGATGATCTGTGTACATGAATCACTGATCTCCTCTGAACAGTTTGGGGAATTCTTTGTAGAGTGGAGCTGCACAGCTGTAAATTATCATTTGCAAGGTTACAATTATTGAACTGTTTGAAATTAAATCGTCATAACTTCCGAACGGTTTGTGTTAGGACGTTCAGACTGCAAAGTTGGCCCTGTGGCAGGAAATTAAATTGTCATAACTTCTGAACGGTTTGTGTTAGGACATTCAGACTGCAAAATTGGCCCTGTGGCATGATGGTAATTAGTATGCGCATTATTGCTTGGTTTAGCACTGAAGCCCACTTTCATTTGACTGGGTTCGTCAATAAGTAAAATTGGTGAATTTGGGGGACTGAGAAGCTGCATTTCACCATTGAGAAGTCTCTTCACCCTCAACAGGTGTCTGTGTGGTGTGCAAAGTCCAGTCACAGAGTAATTGGTGCAATATTCTTTGATGGCACGGTGACTTACAACGGTACGTGAAGGTTTTGAAAGGTGATTTCACCCCCATTATCAAAAGTGACCCTGATTTCGACAAGATATGGTTCATGCAAGATGGAGCTCAACCCCATTGAAGCAGGAGAGTGTTTTATGTCTTGGAGGAGCACTTTAGTGACCACATTCTGGCTCTAGGGTACCCAGAGACCACTGGCATGGGCCTCAACTGGCTGCCATATTCTCCAGTTCTGGACACATGCAACTCCTTTTTTGGCAGAGTAATAACACCAAAACCATTGCTGAGGTGAAAACAGCCATTCAGGAGGTCATCGACAGCATTAGTATAACAACACTTCAATCGGTCAAGCAGAATTTCGCTATTCGTCTGCACCACATCAATGCCAATGATGGCAGGCATATCAAACATGTCATAACATAAATCCAAATATCTGTAGTGACGTTTACATGTTAAATAGTGTGCACGCTGTAGTTTGTAACTAATTTACTTTTTTTTTTGTATAGTTCACCCTGTACCTTAACTTCTCATTTTATTTTCTTCATGAAAAAGCCCCAAGTGCAACAACCGCTTCAAAGAATTCTTGTGACTGTAATGCTGTCACGCATGTTCCTGTAAACCTGTAAATTCCTCTACAATGTGACATTAAATGCAAATTCTAGATTAATGTTTTCGGTCATTCAATAATTGGATCCTTCTTCTAATTCATTTCATAGGTGGATTTCACAACACTGGATTTATTATTTGTAACTGATCTACAGCAGTAACATATTGATTGGGTAACTTTTCAAGAGCACTACTGAAACACTCTTTGTATTGACTTCTACTGCTCTCAGAATGGAATCTGCACCAGTTTGTGCCCAATAAAACATTAGTTAGCATTTTGCATAACCTCATCTTCACTTCCAATGTGGCACACCATAATTCTCTTTCCAGGACCAGACAGTGTTTGAATCCCACTATTTCAGCCATTCCACACTTCAGCCATTACTTAGAGATAATCATATTCATTTTTATATGCATACAGAAATTTTTGATCCTGTTATCCAAACTTTCTGGAATGATCTGCACCACACCAAATTTCATCGGTGTAATAAATAGTCCACTTTGTATAGGATCAATATTTTTATTCCCCTCAATAGCTTTCAGCCTTTTTTCAGCTATTCAATTACTTTCAATCAGCAGAAGCTTTTAGTTGAACTTTTTGAATCTGACGCTCAGTTTCCAGACAACATGTCACAATGTTGTTCATTCGAAGAATGACAGCCTTCTACTTCATTTGCACACTATTCCACATTGAAGCATGGACTTCCCACACCTGTGAAAACTCATCTAATACTAACTTCTGTCATCTACCAGAACCTTCTTTTTTACAAAAAGAAAAAAGAAAAAGAAAAAGAAAAAAAACACTTGAAGATTCTCAAAATATCTTTGAAATGCATTTAACCATACTTTTGCTAATACTGAGAAAATCAGCATTTTTCTTTGCTGACAGTGATATGGAACCACTTCATTTTGGTCTTATAATAAGCAAACTCTCTCATCAGTGAACCTCTCTCAACTCCATAGTTGAT
The DNA here is from genome assembly GCF_023864345.2 of Schistocerca serialis cubense. Classification (NCBI taxonomy): domain Eukaryota; kingdom Metazoa; phylum Arthropoda; class Insecta; order Orthoptera; family Acrididae; genus Schistocerca; species Schistocerca serialis. The sequence goes on from NC_064641.1 coordinate 674,886,820, forward strand.
GCATGTTCTCACACGAGTACACAGTAAAAAATTCTATCATGGGAACTATCTCATGCCAATGAATGACAGCATGTGTATTACTTACCAGAACTGTTACACCTTTAAACTGTGTACCAACACTAGCCCATCACAGTAGATGTTTTCAAAAAATGCCCCAAAAAAAGCATAGTTTCAAATATTTATTTCCACATATGTTGCCCCCTTTCCAACCAATATATGATATTTACATATCAAATGAAAGAAGAAACTTCCCCGATTTGGAAAAGGTGTGTACACTGATGCTCATTATGCGATGAAAGCAGGGGTCAATATTTATGAAATGTATAATCGTTATGCATCTTAAACTACTGACTTACACCTTGTTATTATATCACACCATGCCCTACACAGAATCAGTCTCCTCTCACCTGTTGACAGCACCACGGTGCTCATGCAGATGTGCTACAAGTGCACCCCGCAGTCTCCAGGTTGGAGGTAACAGTGGTGGTTCCCATACTTCCTGCTCGTCAAGTTGTTCACGTCCCTGAAGTGCTACACGGTGGAGTTCCTGACGCCTTGCTGTCAACTGTCTCAACTCCAAACGGCAAGGCGCACATCGATCTGTGAAACATGTTTATAGTGTGTTTTATCCAAGAAATGAATGAACATGATTAGTACTTTTACAATGTAACTGCCGTAGTTTCTATTAGATGAAGTGATGCACACATTCATTAAATGACAAATTGCTGCAATGTTGACACATTTTGGTGAATGCATTATTTGGCAACTGTGCAACTACGCGAGAAAATATTCTAGATGTATAGTTTAATTTTGAGTTAATTACTCCAGTGCAAAGACAGATGCTTGTGTTACAGTTGTGTTGAACTGTCTGCAATGTCACAGGATGAAGGCAAATAGGGATAGTTCAGAAAAACCGAAAAAAGTTCCAAAGACAGAATACTCTAATGGGATTTATGGGCAGCTGGTTTACAACACAGCAGGACTGCCAAACAGTTACTGGCAAATGCTGGGATCACTGCATACAACAGCAGTACATAAAGACAAGTGCCTGTGACACAAACACTAAAGAAAATAAACCCCAGACAGTAGCTTTCACTATGCACGGTGGTCACGAAAAATGGTAGTATTCAGAGATCTGACAGGAATGATAATTCAAAGCAAAATAGTTCAGTAAAAATGGTTCAAATGGCTCTGAACACTATGGGACTCAACTGCTGAGGTCATTAGTCCCCTAGAACTTAGAACTAGTTAAACCTAACTAACCTAACGACATCACAAACATCCATGCCCGAGGCAGGATTCGAACCTGCGACCGTACCGGTCTTGCGGTTCCAGACTGCAGCGCCTTTAACCGCACAGCCACTTCGGCCGGCAAAATAGTCCAGTAATCAAGGGCTCTAAAAAGGATACCTTCAGAGCTATGAGCATTACTTCATCTTTGATACTGTGAAACGTATCTCTTCTGCTGCAAGCTCTTTGCTTTCCATATTGCAAAAAATTGTCTAGTGAAAATGGGCTCTAAAATCTACATCTAAATCTACACACATACTCCACAATCAATCATATGGTGCATGGCAAAGGGTACCCTTACCAGTACTACTCATTTCCTTTCCAGTTTCACTCACAAATATAGCAAGGGAAAAGTGAGTGACTATATGCCTCTATATGATCCCTAACTTCTCTTCTCTTACCTTTGTTGTCTTGCACAAAATGTGCATTGGACACAGTAGAATCATTCTGGAGTCAGCTTCAAATGCCAGTTCTCTAATTTTCTCAACAATGTTCCTTGAAAAGGATGTCACATTCCCTCCAGGGAGTCCCATTTGAGTTCCTGAACCATCTTCGTAATACTTGCATGTTGATTGAAAATACTGGTAACACATCTAGCATCCTGCCTCTGAATTGCTTTGATGTCTTCCCTCAATCTGACCTAGTGTAGATCCTAAACATTCGAGCAATGCCCAAGAATGGGTCACACTAGTATCCTAAATCCAGTCTACATTACAGGTGAACCACACGTCCTTAAAATTCTCCCAATAAACTGAAGAAGACCATTAGCCTTTCCCACTACAATTCCATTTCACATCACTTTGCAATGTTATGCCTACATATTTAAACAACATGACTAAGTCAAGCAGCAGACAACAAATGCTGTATTCGAAAATTATGAGTTTGTTTTTCCTACTCATCTGAATTAACTCATATTTTTCTACTTTTAGGGCTATCTGCCATTCATCACACCAACCATAAATTTTATCTCATATCTTCAATACAGTCACTCAACAACTACACCTTCCTGTATGTCATAGCATGATCAGCAAACAGCCATAGACTGCTGTTCATCCATCTGCCAATTCATATACGTATATAGAAAATACCAGCGGTCCTGTCACAATTACCTGGGGCACTCCTAATGATACCCTTGTCTCTGATGAACACTCGCCATTGAGGAGTTATGTACTGGATTCTGTTACTTAAGAAGTTCTTGAGTCACTCATATGTCTGGGAACCAATTCCGTATGCTCATGCCTTTGTCAACAGTCTGCAGTGGGGCACCATGTCAAATACTTTTTGGAAATCTAGGAATATGAAATGTGCCTGTTGCCCTTCACCCATAGTTTGCAAGATGTCATGTAAGAAAAGGGCAGGCTGAGTTTCACATTGGTGATGCTTTCAGAGACACACCCCTTCCTATGGCATCTAATCATCTTTTCGATATACCGTATTTACTCAAACCTAAGCCGCATTCAATCTAAGCTGCACCTGAAATTTGAGACTCGAAATTCAAGGTGAGAGAGAAGTTTTAGGCTGCACCTCCAAATCGAAACAAAGTTGGTCCATTACAATATGACACATAATTTAGGTCGAATGAATGATGATACAGCTACAGTAGTTTGGTTCGAGTCGTAAGCTTAGCAGTTAAGCTTTACCAGGTAGTCAGCCATTGCTATGCGTCAGGCGCTCCGTCAGTATTTATAGGGGTACCCTTCCTTTTTCACGTGCTTCATCTGGTTTGAATTGATTGCTTATTTTTCTTTGATCTGATAAGTGCCGTTCTCTTTGTTATAGATATTTACATCACTCTAAGCTGAAAATGCAGTACTGTATTGTGCCATGCATTGTTTGTCGCTTTATGATAAAGAGTGTTTACGGCCTGTCGCCACTCGGCTTGCTTTTGCGCACGGTGCCGCCGCTAAAAAAAAAAAAAACAATGGCAAGAGACTGCTATTTGTTGTTCCTTACACTGCTGCTTTGTTTGATAATGATCAACAAGAACCAAATAATAGACTGCGTATTATAGAAGATGTTCTGAACGAGAGTTCAGCAAAAATTTTTCTCCGTTTGAAAATCTTTGCAGACGCCTCTTTTAGTGCATAACATTCTCAACCGAAATTAGAGTCATCCTAGATTTAAAAATCTAGTCAATTGCCGTGCTTCATTTCTGACTGTATCACTAACAAGCTTAAGAATAATAGGAATATAAACATGACATGATATGTGTATTCTTCCGCGTTTCCTGTTATCTCACTCTAGTTTCGTAGTTTATTAGGCAGACAGGATTTAAATGAGATAGCTGCAAACACAAAAGAATACAGGACAAAATGTTTATATTTGTATTATTCTTATGGTGCAGACAATACTGCATGTGATTCACAATTCATAAAAGTTCCTATTAGCAACCATCTCTTCTCACAGGTAGGAAAAAAATTCAGAACATAGAGTTTCCCATATTGACAGACATCCCTGTCTTGCCAGTCGGATTTTCATAGTACATTGAAATGCTGCAACATTCGAAGATGAACAATACGAAATTTGTATTTCCTTTGTTGGATAATGTATGAAAATGCAGTGGTCGAAACTCGGGGCGGAGACAAAAGCTCGTCTTCCACCTTTTTTTTAAATTTATTTACTGACGCAGAGGTTTTGGCGCCAGTATTTATATTTGTGTCTGCAAAGGGTGCCTGTGTAGTGCTACATATATTCGACAGCAGAAGTTAGTTGTGGCGGCACCTACCAACATTTTTCAGAACTTCCGCTTACTTTGCACTCGATTCTAAGCCGCAGGTGGTTTTTTGGATTACTAAAACCGGAAAAAAAATGTGGCTTAGATTCGAGTAAATACGGTATGTTCCATGAATCACTAAACATCACATTACTTTCTACTTTGGGTTTAGCCAGCTTTGGTCCTGAGAATAATCTGAGTGTGGAAATTTCCTGGAGGGCACTAAATTAGGGAACTTTGTTATGAATATTTCAACAATTTACTGATAAAATTTTGAATTCAAAGTGTCATTACTCTGAATGCATTCTGCTTTCATTACATGCGTGTAGTCAGGGTACCTCTAACTACCGCCTAGCTTACAAAAATCCTATATACACACCATAAGTACTGTGCTACACGAGTAGCTGCTTCCTTTGTGTAGTGGACCCCTGACCTATGAAGGGTATTCCTAAATTCCCCACCCTGTAACATGGGTCCATAAATCTGCAACCACAACTTTCACAAAGTCAACAGAGCCTTTCGTTGAGACCCTCCACTCTGCTCCAAATAACAGAGCCCTGATCAACTCTGGGAACAACACTCTAAATTCCGAGCTCTGCTTGCTCCCCGCACATGTGGCCATTAACCTTCATCATTTCCATCAGCTGCCTGTATGACCTGAGAATGGCCTCACAACCAAAGAGGCAGGTGTTGTTGGTGCCGATATGAGCCACAACTTGCAAACAACTGCACACTGCATGCTCAATAGTTGTAGGCAAGGTCTCTTCCACATCTCGGATGAGGGCCCCGGCAAACATACCAAGTGCACATCGGCTTTCTTTCCGGTCCTGAACACTATTTCCCTAAGGGGCTCCATAACACACCTAATGCTGGAGCTCCAAGTAACTAGCAAAATCCTACCCCTGTGTGCCTGCTGAAGGAATGGCCACCTGTCCACTCATAGGGCGAACAGGCAAGGCCAGATGGCCAATCTCCACATAGGACTACTGCGTTGTGTGACGCAAACGCTTTACCATCCGCCATCCACCCTGCCATGGGAGCAAATCCATTGCATTGGGAACACAAGGAGGTGCCTCAGCAGCAGAACCCAAGAAGGTGACTGACTGTAGCCAAAAGCATATTCAGCTGGTCGTGAACTGTGACCAGCTCTTCCGGGGTCCTCACATAGCATATGCACATCCTACCCATCCTAGTACTGCTAACTTAGCTGAACAAAAAGCACAGATAGAAACCCAGATATGCAACTAACTACCCTCCTGACCTATCTTACCTTAAGAGCTATGAGCACTTGTTCAGTAGAAGAGATGTGTTTCACATTAGTGAAGATGAACAAGTATTCACAGTTCTTAAAATATGCATTCTAGAGCCTATGTTTACTAGACTTTTTTTCACATTTTGGTCCATACTGTAATAGGAGTCATGAACAATGGCAGCTGAGTTTAGCCTTGTTCTGTACACCTACGTCATGCATACGCTGACAGCCAATGAATGTTCAGTAGTGTTCTGAGCACTCTGCTCTGAATGCTGTAGCTAATATGAGAATTAAACTTGATAGTAACAAGTTGTTTAGTGAATTTATATGTCATTTGTTGTAAGATGTCATTGCTGATGGTGGCGATGAGTGATAAATTCTGCATAAGCAAGTGAGAGACATAATTTGCAGGATACACGCTTCCTTCAAGCAGAAAGCTTGGGCATGCACATACCGCAACTGCCACTTGGAATTGTCTACAATGCCATTCTTGTTAGCACCTCAACATGTGCAAACTGCCATTGTTTGTGGATTGGACTATACCACCTCTCAAAATATACAAAGCAAATAGCTTGCAATAGAAGAGATTTATTTCTTAGTACCAAAGATGAAGTGCTCAAAGCTCTTAGGGCATGTATTGTAGACTCAATGTTCACTAGAATTTTTTCTCTGAATGAAGGCTCCTGTCATACAGCTGAATACTGACCATTTCTCTTGGGACACCCTGTGTATTAGATTCAAAGTAGGTGGTGACTAAACAGACATTTTTTTTCTCCTCAAGTGGTTCTATTAGTTAACAGGCACCTCAAATGCAATTAAAAATTAATAATAATAATAATTTAAAATTCTTGCATTAGAAGTAATAATAGCACGATTGGTGAATAAAAGTTAGTTAACAAAGACTGAAATAAAGTACATAATATCTCAACCCAAAACTGATGTAAAAATTCACTACGCCAAAATATAATTAATGTACAGTAACGAAATTTCAGGAGCATATTTGTCTAGGCAGCACGTGTAACTTTGCAAGATCATGGATAACTGGCCTCCTCCATACCAACAAACGGCCATCATTGGCACTGAGGCAGAACCAGCTTTCATCAGAAAACACAACAGATCTCCACCCTGCCCTCCATTGAGCTCTCACCTGAAGTCACAAATGGTAGTGGTTCGAGGTCAGTGGAGCCATATTACAGGGCATCTGGCTCAGAGCTGTCCTTGAACTAACTGATGTGTAACAGTTTGTTGTGTCGCTCTTGTGTCAACTGCTGCTTAAATTACTGCTGCAGATGCAGTACAATGTGCTAGAGCTACATGCTGAACATGATGGTCTTCCCTCTCAGTAGTGGCATATGGCCATCTGGAGCCTGGTCTTTTTGGAAGCATACATTCACGTGAGCACCACTGCCAGCAATCATATACAGTGGCTACATTCCTGCCAAGTCCTCCTGCAATATCGCACAAGGAACATCTAGCTTCTGGTAGCCCTATTAAATGACCACATTCAAAATTTGTGACATGTTGATATTGATGTCTTTGTTGCCTTAAATGCATTCTTGACTAATATCAAATCACTACATCCAATCTCAAAGGTACCTAATGATCACAACCATTACAGCAAGTATTTAAAGCAAACCTGATTTGTATCCTTACAGCTCCACTCTTATGTGACTGGCATGAAATCTGAATAGACAAAGTCTTTCAGATGTAGAAACATGCCTACCAAATTTCGCCTACGTTGTACAACTCCTTCTTGGTGTTGTGTCCCCCCCATCAGCGTATTTATCCAGACTTCACACAAACAATTTCAATATGCCTTATAGAGGAGGAGGGAAATGGGGTACAGAAACAATATCAAGCTTTCCTCGAATTGCCTCAATAATACACAAACACAATAGGAAATAAAAAAAATAAGGTTACCACTCTGGCTCTTTCAAATTAGTGTTTTAAATTTACATTCTATTAAAGTTAAAAATACTGTTGGTGTGGTAAATTAGAAGATGGTTATGGAGACATGTACTATTTGGCCATGATAACTAGACGATTTCACTGGTGCTGTCATAATCAGCTCTACTTGAAAGATACGCAGGTTGGAACTTAGTGGCAACACTGCTGTGGAGACACTATGCAATGGAATGTACTATTGTCGCTAATAGCACACATTGTTGATGTACCTACCATACCTAAGAGCAAATGGACTCGCCCATCCCACATCACCAGCATGTGCACAATCGAGGAAAACACAGTCTCTTGTGAGTGAGCGATCTAACGTATCGGTGTCACTATGTTTTTAAAACAGGAACAACAGAGTTGGGTCAATATTGATCGTTTTTGTTTGTTTTTGCTGCGACCAGCTTTGTGGAAGAAGCAGTGACACTTTCTGTGCAACCCACCCACCATTTTGCACGACAATGCGCGGGCGCATACAGCGCATGCCTATGGCTGCTCTGTTTGGTCGATGGGACTGGGAAGTATTGTACCATCCACCTTACTCCCCAGACTTAAGTCCTTGTGACTTTGATTTGATTCCAAAGATAAAGGAACTACTTCATGGTATTCGCTTCAGAACTGTTCCAGGGATTCGACAGGCAGTAGACAACTCCATTCACATTATCAACAGAACAGGCTCTGCTAACGTTATACTACACCTTCCACATCACTGGCAACAGGTTTTACGCAATGCTGGTGACTACTTTGAAGGACAGTAACAGGTGTAAACATGTAACTCTTTTGTATTGGTTGTGAAAAAATAGTTGCCACTATTTAAGTTCCAACCCTCATATTCATTTGTCTCCGAATGCTGCCAAAGTCTAATTGCCCCTAGATGCCAAGTATTACGAAAGGCTTGTCCCCCTTAGCAAGTAACTTCTATAAGCACCTGCTGAGGTGTCTACTTACTCAAGTTGAATTCCTCAAGTCGTCACTAGCGCAAGTTTATTTCAACAGATTTCTGCAAGTACTTGTTGCAGAAGCGCAGTTTTCTTAAATACCTGAGCACTCACCACTGTTGTTTTATTATTATTAATGAATAAAAACTATGATGAAACATAAAAATCAAAAAAATAAATAAAAAATTTTAGAGTATATATTTATGTTACCAAGAAACACTACTCATTTAAGTAAACTCTGGAAACTTCGGTTAGATTAAATACTTTGAGGATGCTGTATACAAATTTTGAACATCTCTTGTGTAATATATAATCAAATATTTGACATTAGGAAACAAAGGTGCAGCACAATATATCACCAAGAGACTGCTTTTTAATTAATCTCCAATTTTTGCAAGCAGTATTTACTACTTTTATCAAAAATGTTATTCATTTATGTTTACAGTAACATTAAAAAATCATCTAAAACTTAAAGATTTCTGTACAGCCATTCTACTTTCTCTTCTGGTGATGCAAATTGATTGGTAAATTCATTTCACAATTCCTGACTGGCAGTGCCAATTATATGTCTTCAGGGGTTCTAGTGGTGCATTTGTTTTAGACCATCTGTCTTTGTGCCATTCTCCTTTTCAACACTGATATTTTTGCACTGGTATTGATTGCACATAACTTCTGCATGTTTGTGAAAAACTTCCACAAAATGACAAATTTGGAAAGCACTTACAGGAAGGTAAAAGAAACTAGAACAAATTTTCACCCTGGAGCAGAGTGTGCGCTGATTTGAAACTTCCTGACAAATTAAAACTGTGTGCCAAATGGGGGCTCAAACCTGGAAACCTGGTCTTGTACTCAGTGTCAATTTGACAGGAAATTTCATGCAAGAAACTGTTTCCATTAACTTGCGAACTTCTTGAAGCGTACAAAACCAGCGGACGGGAGGGGGAGATGCGGATATGGTGGTTCCTAATATTCCACTAAATTCTTTGTGGGGATAATGTGCCATACCACAGCAGAAAGTTCAACACAATGCTTAATAAATATTATTTCAAGATTACAATGTCAGAATGACTGCGAGACAGACAAATAAGCTGCAATGACTCAGTGAGAAAGGCTGAACTGTTTTCTAAAATAAAGGAAACTGCAATCTAAAGCTTATAGAACTGGTATGGGCCAAAATAAAACACAACTTCAGGGAGGACAATGTCACTGGCAACTTGTCAAAGAAAGACTACGGAATCTTCTTAGTGCTGCTTTCCTTTCAATTACAGCACATGACTAACAAAGTTACTGCAGGAAAGTGCAGCAACTGAAGCATGAGTATTGCACATGAGATGGAATAATGGAAATGGCCACCGATGGAAGTGTCAGTTAAATGGATGATATTTCTATCAGTGCTGCCTTCGATTCCATGTTGAGCATAAAACACAGGAAGAGATGCCAGCACTGCTACAAGCAGCCGATGCTGCCTTCCACTCACTGCTCCTCGCCCCTCAGCAGCCACAATACGGGGGCACGCCTGTTCCCGAAAGTCAACTTATCATGGAAAAACAGTAGTACACTAACAACATGTATTCTCCACTGTTTCTCTGTAGAGGCCTGGTACAAGCGGCTATATGTTAGGTTCAGATTGCTGTTTGAGTATTAAATACTGTAAATCAGTTAATGGCATTTGAAACTTGGATTTATCACAAAATACTATGTAGTCCTTGAAGTGATGAAGAAGTCCTTGGACGAATAACATGATGTGTTGTAAAAAGTTGTAAAATTGCACGTCATGCCAATACTACATCCAGACAAATACCATTATTGTAAGGTTATTTTAAAAGGTATGTATGTGGGCACAAAGAATATATATTGAACACCCCCATGATTTGATAATACTATGACTCTGAAAAATGATTGCATTATGGGGAATAAAATGGTTCCTCATCTTTTCAGGTTTACCAATGCAGAAACATACCCTCTCAACATTTGGATGACAGAGTGCACTACAGGAAAAATGAAAGCAGCAAAAGAAGATCAAGAAAGAAGAAATATATCATTAGAAACTTGTAAAAATTAAAAACCAATTTACACATTGGTATTTAGTTACATATAGTTCTTAGTTTTTTTTTTTTTTTTTTTTTTTTATTGTTTCCAGCAAATATTCTGGATTTTTCTGTTGCTATATGGAGAAAATAAGTTAGCTTTTGATACATAAGGGCATGCTTGAAATTCCAGAGGTAGTTTACTTATTTACTCAGTTGGTTAATTAATTAATTAGAATTAGGTAAAATCCAGAATGGAATATAATACATGTATGAGGATGGATCGGTACACACCAAATAGGGGTCGCGCTGAGCACTAGACACCCATGTACAAAAGACAGAAAACTGCTTTCTTTCTAACAATACCCTTCTTCAGAACTAACCAACATGCACACCTCACTCACAAAACCACTACTATCTCCCAAAGCTGGCACTTAAATGGAATGAGTAGTGATTTTAAAAGAGGTGGATGGTGGAAAAATAGAAGAGTCATGCGATAAATGGGAAGTACTGGGGCAAAAGGGATGATCCAGAGTAGGAGAAAAAGATAAGTAAAAGTTATGTTGGGGAAGGTAAGGGGGGGGGGGGGGGGTAGAAAGCTAATGGAGAGCAAGAGTGTGATGTGAAGGCAGGAGAATTGAATGACCGGAAACTAATTGCGAGGGAGTAAGGGAAGATAGGTGAAGGGTACGGAGTTGTAGAGATTGAGCCACCAGGGTCACTGAGGATAGTGGTGTTGCACAAACAGAGGCTATGACGAAAGGATAACTTCCACCATACATGCAATTTTGAAAATATGGAATCTTGGGAAGAAGATGACATCCAAATAGTATGGGTTACGAAACTTGACGTTAACAACATTACATTTCAGCATGCTGAGAGACTGGGGATTTAGTTGGGCTTTGGTGGTGGCCACTCATTTGAAAGGGTAGTTCACTCATTGTGATACCCACAAAGAATGAAGTGCAGTGGTTGCTGTCACAGGTGTCTACGGCCATGAAGGGGTAGTAAATGAGAGTGATTGAGCCACAGCATTGGCAGACATCAGTGGTTTCGTGTGTGTGCATGCTTTTGTGTGTGTGTGCGTGTGTGTGTGTGTGTGTAAGTGGGCAGGTGGGTTGTGGGGGTGTGTGTGAGTGCTGCGTGCACGTGCCTGTACGTATGCATGGGAGCATGTTTTAGCTCAGAAGGAAGATTTTTGCCAAAAGCTGAGCAATTTCTCATCTTTTCTACGTGCTTTTCGACTGCTCAGTGGCTCCTCTATTTAGTGAGTAGTAAAAACAGCTCTAGTTGCCTGTAGTCTGGTGCACAGTGGAATCAAAAACTGTTATTTAAACAAAAATGACAGAATTTAAAATTAAAGAACTAAATGTTATTATCACTATCTCTAAGGACATGTGACCTTTACCAAGTAAACTTCCACAAGTCACCTGTAGACCCAGCATTTCCTTTGGTGTGGAAACACCCCAGCAAGTCAACTTCCACAAGTTTCACCAACTTCTAGAAGTGGCTTCTGAGAGTTGGTGGAACAGTTTCTTGCAACTTGTTGCAATTACTTTCCAAATTTGGCAGTTGCTGGAAATTTTTCTCAAACTTTCTGATGTTTTTTGTATAATGTCACAGGCTATTTTGTAGCAAATAGCATGTCACAAACAAGGTTTAACGTAGTTGACAAAATATGTTGCAAGGTTTTTTAATATGTAAGCTAGACAAAAGGCCTGGACAGCCCAATGTGTGGGAAATATGAGAAATTCTGTGCAGAGATGGAGTAATCCATGGAAACAATTATGTCTGGGGAGTAGTATTGGTCTTTAAACATTGTCACCTGCTGTGATGTGGTGCCACTTACTTCACACTGGTGCCATACTAGAGGTGAACTCAGCCCATGGATAAGAATGCACAACCAGCTTCTTCTCTGCACACAAAAATCCAATGATGTTGATTTGGACTTACAGTGACAATCTGTCACATAGAGAACATTGTCTGCTCTGGCAGTTATAATACTAATCTGGTGTTCTGAATGATGTTAATGTGAAGTGTCGTTTACAATATTGAAGAATATGAAAGTTAAACTGACGTATTTGTTGATTTGGTGATGTTAGTTGGAGAACAGCCTCTCTTATAGTTCTATGCATAACTGCCAGGTGAAGGAGAAGGATTGGCACAGCAGAACAGAACCCAATGGTGGGTCCAGTCCACAACTGTGAACACCAACCAAATTATTTCAGGAAATCGTGAGTATTCATAACGAAAAAAGGCAGTGTTGAAAAGTGAGAAATATTTGGGGACCAGTCATGAATGCAACAGTTAATTCAGAAAGTGTAGTGCTTTCCTATACTAAGAGACAAGAAACACTCAAATTTTCAGACTATGGTTATAAAGCAGGACACACTAGAAAAAATGGTGGTAGCTTCGGAGAAATTGAATGGAAACCTCATGGAATACCATTAACATGTAACTAATTGCATAACAAGTAAGTACCCAGTAAGATGTATTACATTGGATGTAAGACCGCTCATGAATACTGTGGTCTGCTTCAATGCTGTGCTGAGGCGATGACTGGGCATCTCCTGTCATGCTACTTGTTGGAGGAGACCTGAAATTAAAATGTGAAGAGAATGGTAGCATAACTTAAAGCCTTATACAAAATGTACTGAAAATTTAATTATGACATCTATTTCAATGTTACAGTTTAAGTTAAATACTAACCAGCAATTCCCATATAACAATATTTTAATCCACATAAAGATTTTTGCATCTTAACTACCAGTCACTATGAGCCATATTACTTTCTTCATCTAACAATAAAATATGAGACCACACACACATACACACACACAAAAGCAATGCATTCCTTTCCATAGGTACCGGAAATTTAGTCAAATGTGATCTGACGCTGGTGCTTGTGATAAGTGCTTGAAAATGACTAACAGTCAAAATCAGCTAACAGCATGTACAGTAGATATACTACAGCCTGTTTGGATCATGTTTTCTTTCTTAAAACGTACTGAGGCTATAGACCCCTAGAAGAACAAAAAATTATCTATGATTCAATTATCGGCTATAGGAGATCAAGTGCCATGCAACAAACTGTTTCCAAAGTTAAGTACAATTTTGTACACAAGTATTAATAAATGTTATTGACTATTTCTTGTCATGGTGCCACATTTATGTTCTAGTGCTGACCTGTCAAGTAAGCGTTAAGAGGATTTTAACTATGTGCTTACAGCCACCTTTTTCGCAAACTAAGTAGAAACAAGTTTTCCACTACCATGGATGTTTGAGCTAAATTGATAACAACATTCAGTTACAACATCCTCAACAGAAGAGTTAACCACTCACCACATAGTTGAGATGAACAGACAACAGGCAAAAAACACAGTTCACCCCATACATACAGAGAAACAAAGAAATATACACACACACACACACACACACACACACACACACATGTATAATTTGATAAATTATCCCAGAACTTCAGCCTGACTCAGCACAAGGACAATGTGTGTGTGTGTGTGTGTGTGTGTGTGTGTGTGTGTGTGTGTGTGTGTGTGTGTGTGTATTTTTTAGACTTGTAAATCTGACGAATGACAGTGGAAGCTTAATTATGAGTTCAATCTTGTTCATATGCCCATCTACTGCTCAAAGCCTTATCTATAAGGCTAGTGGTTACCATTATTCCTTCTACTGTTTGGCACTGTTAACGATATTTTTTTACATAAAATAAAAACACAAAGCTTGGAAATTCTTTTGGTGGCGTTCAGGAGAAATACACTATATGCTACGTTTCACCCACTCCCCTCCTTTCATCTGCACACTCACTTAAGGAACACATTATGATCTCTCATGATAGTCATTCAAATAACACAGATACACATGGAACACATTAAGCTCACAAATGAAAGGATCTTACTTTGGCATTTCAGTATATCTCAAGACAGCCACAACAGTCACAATATTTTGGTTCAAACAAAAGAATAGGCATGAACTCTATAGCTTATGAATTTTAATTTATTATAATGAAAAGAACCAAATCTATAAACAATTCCCGAAGAAATAAATCCCAAAACAACTTACATACTCCCACCATCAGAATATCTTGTGGAAGGGCTTTGTAGGTCTGATGTCCCAAACATTGTCTGCCACTCTTCATTCATCGTTGTCATGTGAGACTCCAAAGCAGGTGGTTTCTTGATACTCTGCTTTTTCCTAAAAATTAATACGTTATTTACTTTTCATTAGGTAAAGATGAGCATGCAGTTCAGAAATATACTTTTCAATCACAGTTGAAACCCTTCTCCTTACCTTGCAATTCCTGCAGCAGCAATGTCTGTCTTGCTAATGTTATCTAGTTTCAGCTGAACCGTGTGGCAAAGAATTGGATTCTTGAGGCTTGATAAATCAATCTGTAACATTCCAAATTACATAAATTACTCTAATGCCTTGACTGGCCCAAAAAATACTTATCACTTAAAAGGAACTTCGAGGTTTTTTCCCCCCTTAAATAATAGCAGCACAGTAAACACAACTACCTTTCCTTCAGAGGCTTTTTGCTCAGCCATCCTTGCCTCAGCTGTGACACGATGTTGGTGAATTTTATTCAAGTGATGCAACATAGCAAAAAGCTGCTCTTCTACTGTTTCATCCATGCCATCAGAGGTCAGTCTTCTGAACAGCTGGGAAAATATTGTATCTCAGCATCAAATGAAGTCAAATGTAGAAAGACAGCTTACAATCTTTTGTGTTGTTTTTATCAAACATGAGTAAGAAAAAGAATTCAAAACATATTTCATTTACACAGAGACATTTTGAAGTACTTTTGATCACTTATTACAGAACTATTAATGAAAAACAATTATGATTTAGCTTACGTTCTTGAGAGATGGGTGCAGCTCAGACTGCTGAGGCACATGGCCAGCCCGCAGCATGCTGCGCATGTTATGCCTCTCTTGTAATGCCTCACTGAGCAAGTCAAAATCAGAGCATCGCAAAACTCCGTCGTACACTTGTCGAGGTATTGGTGGTACCAGCGCATTTAGCAATAGTACCTGGGAATGGTAAAAGCCAACATTTTTTAGTTGCCTACACAGTTAGTGGACTACTTAGGCATTAGTTCCATGAATGATATGCATGACAATTCATTGCGACGTAGAATGTGTCAAATGTTACAAAGTCTCTACATCTGATACATCTTGTATGTGTTCCTACGATTACATATTGATTATATACTTAAGCCTGTCTATCCTAAAGATATAAGAATATATTAAGAGCAAAGTCAAAAAGTAATGCTTCATCTATCTTTCTTTATTTCTTTCTCTTTTTTTCAAATGCAACAACATTGGTTTAAAACTTATGACTTTTCAATACAAAGGTAAAACAAACAGTCCTGCTACCAAAGCACAGATATTTTCACAGCCGCCTCATCTTCAAAGTGAATCCCACATTGAGGTCCTTTTATTGGCCCAAACAAAAGACCGGTGGTGCTAAGTGCACACCTGTATGAGAGACGAGAAAGACTTCCCATCCAAATTTCACAATCTCTTGGTCTTGCATTGTCATACAAAAGAAGAACATCCAGCACAGCTTTTGTTGGGTGAACTTGCAGAAAATGTGCTTTGAGGTTTCTGAGATATTGGACAGAATTTACTGTGCATTCACTGCTCCAAAAAATCAGTCATAATTGTATCCCAGAATACTGTAGCCACAACTTTCCCTGCTTGTCGCACAGTTTTGAACTTTTTTCTTCCTCAGCGAGTTTCTGTGATGCCTCTTTGATTCTGGTTCAAATGAACTCATATTTTGTCTCCAGTCACAATTTTTTCCAGATGCTCCTCTCCTTCCAAACAGAAGCACTGCAAGAGCTGGGAGGCATGTTTTGCCCCCCCCCCTTTCCCCCTCCCCCCCAAACCCTCTTTATTCTGGCCAGTTAACATTCCTGTTACAGAAGTTGCACAAACCTTTGAGTATACCAGTTGGTGAGTTATCATCATCACATTGCCTTTACTGAGGGAGATAATGTGACACAAGTCATCTGCTCTCACCTGGCGATCACCACAAATGGTGTCAGTGACTCGTTGAATGTTATGTGGAGTCACTGCAGTCCTCAGCTTGTCGCTTCATGTTTCATCAGCCGCTGGTGTTTGCCCTACAGCTTCATTACAGCAACAAACTCATCGTCTAAGAGTGCTGATATCCGCTGTTGCATCACTGTACACATTTTTCAGTCTTTCATGAACGGATGTTTCATCTACTGCATTCAAGAATTCTACCACAGAACACTGTCTAATATGAACATTAATGTCAGCCATTTTACAAGCAACTGCAATACTGACATCTATTGGCACAGAAAGTTATTACTGCAGTGGACTGGAGAATAAGCTTTACGGAATAGCAATGAATTCAAATGTTTCACTTAAAAAACTTTATTTAAGGAGGAAAAAAGATAAGGCGGCATTACTTTTTGACCTACCCTCATACTTCTAAGAGAATGACTGTACAAACAAGCAAACATAAAAGTGAAGCAGATCTTTAATATTGTTTGATCACAGAGTTTATGGCTTCATACACTGTTCCTCTGCCATGATAGCAGTGTTCGTTAGGTAGTATATGTTGGAGTAGAACAAACAGTCATTATTACATACATTAATATTTACTGAAAAAAACAGCACATACCCTTAAAGCAGAGAAACTAACTGCATTTTTAACAAAACAAAAACTTAATGACCCTTCATTGTCTTTTTAAATAACAGCAACATCTCAAATAATCCAGTTATACAAATGGAACAAACAAAGGAGCCAGTAAGCATTTGTTTAATTCTCAATATTCCCCCTCAAAACACCAGAGCAACTAGATCAAAGAACTGTTTACTTTTACCTCTTTGTCAGCTTGAATAACTTGGTTCTTAAGATACGGTTGAATAACAGCCATTACTTTACACTGCACATCAACAAGATTTAAAGTGCGAGCTATAGCACTCAAAAATCCCACGACACCCTAGAAAAAGACATTAAAAGATGAAAAACAAAATAAAATTGTTCTATTCTTCATAGCTGCTTAAAGAACTACAAAATACTGAAATATAAGAGATTACAAAATATTTATACACTAACTGTAAGACAAGAGAGCATAATTGATTCCCCCCCCCCCCCCCCCAAAAAAAAAAAAAAAACCTACAGATTCAAAGAAACTTCACTCAAATTGTGCATTAAATGGATGTAATCTGAACAGTTTTGTGCATTGTATATGCTCTGTATCATGTGTCTTTACGATTGCTTGCGATTGCAGTTGTCTTTGATCAACAACTGTCACCTTTCTCACTCTCATTTCATTTCTTGTGGTCTACCTTAACTGTCCATCTCCGTAATTGAGCGGTCAGTATGTCTGATTGCCATATGGAGGACTTGGCATCAGTCTCTTGAAGACAGCTGAGGATCTACTTCAAGGTGAAGTAGGAGTTCCACATATGAAAGCTAAGAGAAGCAAGAAGAATTTAGGGTTTATCAAATACCCCTCTAGTGCTGCTATCCAGTGAGGGCTTTAGCAGAGCATGAAGCAATGGACTAGTGGCAGGCCACTGTCCAACATGGATGACAGCGACACAAGGCTTCATTTTTTATGCATTAAACAAACAATTATAAGTTGTTGTTTGACTCATGTTACTAGATTCCTGAATGTTTCATGTTATTCCTAATTCTTTGGGTCGTACTAACAGGAGATGTCCTTAATGACTTCTTACAAGCCAAGCATAGACCTTTTTTATTCACTACAATAACCAACATAATTAAGTACTCAGTACTCAGGCAGACATTATATGTTCAGAGTTCATCTTTCAAAAAATATGTCAGACTTCTGGTATGGCAGTCCATGAATAGTATCTACTAAGTTTTTCACTCTGTCAGATAAATAATGTGTTTATGCTTCACATAAAAATAGTATATACAAAACAGAAAATTATTTTTCCTTATAAAACCATGGCATTCTGTTCCAACTAACAAATATCCAATAACGAGAGAGATTACAGATCAAGTGTTCTTACAAGACATGAGCAGGAGCAAATCTATGATAATCTATTGTACAATCTAAACCTAACAGGTATAACAAGATGATGAACTGAAGAAAGTATGTGGAAAGACCTGAATGATGTTTTAAATAAGCTGAAATATAAGAGGCCTATCGGTACAAATAACCTAATCTGTAAATTCTTAAATAATCAGCTTTGGAGGTACACTTTCATTTGCTTCTGTTAATTGCCACATGTTGTAGGAAGAAAAAATCCTCAAAAGAATCGAATACAATCAAATTTTTACTGTTTCTCAAACTGATTATGAGGAAAAAACACAAAAATAGGGCATAAGCCCACTGAATTACTGCTATAATATGTGTCTACTATCATAACTGTAAAGATTTAGGTAATATCTAAAGCAACACTAAGAGAGATGCTTGTCACTGAGATAAGGCTGGAATATAATCTCCCCACGAAGGACCCCCTCATGCCCATTTTTTGGAGGTAATTATTCAATGTTTTCAGCAGTGTCATGAAGTTTCTAGGGCAGCGACTGACTCTTCATTGATCTATGACGTTGGGCAAAAATGTGACCAATGTCAACACACATCCCAGCTTTGCCCTTTTGTCCTCTTCCGCATACCCAGATACATCATGCACATGAGTTCAGTGTGCTGAGATTTCCTGAAGCATTGACCGCTGATGTGCAAACTGCACTGGTCATTGTTCTCCAGTCCGCCCCAGTAGCTGAGTGGTCAGCGTGACGGATTGCCGTCCTCTGGGCCCGGGTTCGATTCCCGGCTGGGTCGGAGATTTTCTCCGCTCAGGGACTGGGTGTTGTGTTGTGTTCATCATCATTTCATCCCCATCCGGCGTGCAGGTCGCCCAATGTGGCGCCGAATGTAATAAGACCTGCGATATGGCGGCCGGACCTGCCCCGCGAGGGGCCTCCCGGCCAATGACGCCAAACGCTCATTTCCATTTCCATTGTTCTCCTTGGAAGCATTGCCTGTCTGCTCGGTCATTGATCTGTCCAAGTGCTGACTGCTGCTTCTGTGCAAACTCCGCTGGTCATTGGCCTACTCACGTTGGATCGAAAGGCTATTTACAATTTGTACAGAAACCAGATGGCAGTTATAAGAGTAGAGGGACATGAAAGGGAAGCAGTGGTTGGGAAGGGAGTGAGACAGGGTTGTAGCCTCTCCCCGATTTTATTCAATCTCTATATTGAGCAAGCAGTGAAGGAAACAAAAGAAAAATTCGGAGTAGGTATTAAAATCCATTGAGAAGAAATAAAAACTTTGAGGTTCGCCGATGACATTGTAATTCTGTCAGAGACAGCAAAGGACTTGGAAGAGCAGTTGAATGGAATGGACAGTGTCTTGAAAGGAGGATATAAGATTAACATCAACAAAAGCAAAACGAGGATAATGGAATGTAGGCGAATTAAGTCGGGTGATGCTGAGGGAATTAGATTAGGAAATGAGACACTTAAAGTAGTAAAGGAGTTTTGCTATTTGGGGAGCAAAATAAATGATGATGGTGGAAGTAGAGAGGATATAAAATATAGATTGGCAATGGCAAGGAATGCATTTCTGAAGAAGAGAAATTTGTTAACATCGAGTATAGATTTAAGTGTCAGGAACTCATTTCTGAAAGTATTTACATGGAGTGTAGCCATGTATGGAAGTGAAACATGGACAATAAATAGTTTGGACAAGAAGAGAATAGAAGCTTTCGAAATGTGGTGCTACAGAAGAATGCTGAAGATTAGATGGGTAGATCACGTAACTAATGAGGAAGTATTGAATAGGATTGGGGAGAAGAGAAATTTGTGGCACAACTTGACTAGAAGAAGGGATCGGTTGGTAGGACATGTTTTGAGGCATCAAGAGATCACCAAATTAGTATTGGAGGGCAGCTTGGAGGGTAAAAATCGTAGAGGGAGACCAAGAGATGAATACACTAAGCAGACTCAGAAGGATGTAGGTTGCAGTAGGTACTGGGAGATGAAGAAGCTTGCACAGGATAGAGTAGCATGGAGAGCTGCATCAAACCAGTCTCAGGACTGAAGACCACAACAACAACAGCAACAACAACAACAACAAGTAACACACAATTATTATAAACCACCATATATAACACATAATTATCATACACCCTACACATCCTGATGAGACACAATATAACTCTACATTAACTTCGTGTGATGTCATGACTGTAACCTCAATCCTTTGGCCGTGTTTATGAGAATCACGCCTTGAGATTCTACTACACCTACTACAGGAATAACATGCACACCAGAATGTCTTCAACACAACAACAGAACTTTATTTGATCACACAATGCTTAATACAGACCTCACAAGGATGAATGCTAGCTACTGTGTTCACAAGATTAGGAACACAAGAACAGATCAGCTGTGCTTAGTGAGCATATTGTTTGCTTGCATTACTAGGTACATTGTACATAGGAAGTGACAAAACAAGGAATAAAAGCTCTGCACATCATGAGAACAAAACACTGTGCCCCTAGCAAAATGCACGGAACTACTTGGTGCACACAGGAAAACTGACACTTGTGCACTAACACAACACATACCAGATGACGGCTGCAGTACCGTATTTACTCAAATCTAAGCCGCACTCGAATCTAAGCTGCACCTGAAAAATGAGACTCTAAATAAAGGAAAAAAAAATTTCCCGAATCTAAGCCGCACCTGAAATTTGAGACTCGAAATTCAAGGGGAGAGAAAAGTTTTAGGCCGCACTTCCAAATCGAAACAAAGTTGGTCCATTGTAATATGAGACACAATTTAGGTCGAATGAATGACGATACAGCTACAGTAGTTTGGTTCGAGTCGTAAGCTTAACAGTCAAGCTTTACCAGGTAGCCATTGCTATGCGTCAGGCGCTCCATCCGTATTTATACGGGTACCCTTCCTTTTTTACGTGCTTTGTCTGGTTTGAATCGATTGCTTATTTTGTTTTGATCTGATAAGTGCCGTTTTCTTTGTTATAGGTGTTTACGTCACTCTAAGCTGAAAATGCAATACTGTACTGTGTCATGCATTGTTTGTCGCATTCTGATAGTGCGTGTTTACAGCCTGTCGCCGCTCGCAGAATGGCTTGCTTTTGTGCTCGCTACCGCCGCGTGCAATTAAAAAAAGAGAGAGAGGAATAGTCTCATTAGTGTAACAATGGCAAGAGACTGCTATTTGTTGTTACTTACACTGCTGCTTTCTGTGATAATGATCAACAAGAACCAAATAATAGACTTCGTATGATAGAACATGTTCTAATTGAGAGTTAGGCGAAAATTTTTTCCGTTTGAAAATCTTTGCGGCCGCTTCTTTAGTACATCAAATTCTGCACAGAAATTATAGTCATCTTAGATTTAAAAATCTAGTCAGTTGCCGTGCTTTGTTTCTAACTGTATCACTATTAGGCATAAGAATAATATGAATATAAACATGACACGATACGTATATTCTTCCGCGTTTGCTGTTGTCTCACTCTATTTTCGTAGTTTATTAGGCAGACAGCATTTAAATGAGATAGCAGCAAACACGAAAGAATACATGACAAAATGTTTATATTCGTATTATTCTTATGGTGAAGAGAATACTGCATGTGATTCACATTTCATCAGGTTCCTATTAGCAACCATCTCTTCTCACCGGGTAGGAAAAAATTCAGAACGTAGAGTTGGCCATATTGATAAACATCCCAAACAGTCTTGCCAGTCGGATTTTCGTAGTACATTGAAATTCTGCTACATTCAAAGATGAACAATATGGAATTTGTATTTACTTCGTTGGATAATGTGTGAAAATGCAGTGGTCGAAACTCGGGGGCAGAGAAAAAAAGCTCGTCTTCCACCCTTTTTTTTATTTATTTACTGACGCAGAGGTTTTGGCGGCAGTATTTATCTTTGTGCCTACAGAGCATGCCTGTGTAGCGCTACATATATTCGAAGGCAGAAGTTAGTTGGGCGGCACCTACCAACATTTTTCAGAACTTGCGCTTCCTTTGCACTTGATTCTAAGCCGCAGGCGGTTTTTTGGATTACAAAAACCAGAAAAAAAGTGCGGCTTAGATTCGAGTAAATATGGTAGCTACAATCGTTTTGAGTGTTGCAATAGTTGAAATCCAACCACATTCATGGTACAATCAGTACCCTGACCTTTGCAACACGTACGAGGGCAGTTCAATAAGTAATGCAACACATTTTTTTTCTGAGACAGGGGTTGTTTTATTCAGCATTGAAATACACCAGGTTATTCCCCAATCTTTTAGCTACACAACACTATTTTTCAACATAATCTCCATTCAATGCTACGGCCTTACGCCACCTTGAAATGAGGGCCTGTATGCCTGCACGGTACCATTCCACTGGTCGATGTCGGAGCCAACATCGTACTGCATCAATAACTTCTTCATCATCCGCGTAGTGCCTCCCATGGATTGCGTCCTTCATTGGGCCAAACATATGGAAATCCGACGGTGCGAGATCGGGGCTGTAGGGTGCATGAGGAAGAACAGTCCACTGAAGTTTTGTGAGCTCCTCTCGGGTGCGAAGACTTGTGTGAGGTCTTGCGTTGTCATGAAGAAGGAGAAGTTCGTTCAGATTTTTGTGCCTACGAACACGCTGAAGTCGTTTCTTCAATTTCTGAAGAGTAGCACAATACACTTCAGAGTTGATCGTTTGACCATGGGGAAGGACATCGAACAGAATAACCCCTTCAGAGTCCCAGAAGACTGTAACCATGACTTTATCGGCTGAGGGTATGGCTTTAAACTTTTTCTTGGTAGGGGAGTGGGTGTGGCGCCACTCCATTGATTGCCATTTTGTCTCAGGTTCGAAGTGATGAACCCATGTTTCATCGCCTGTAACAATCTTTGACAAGAAATTGTCACCCTCAGCCACATGACGAGCAAGCAATTCCGCACAGATGGTTCTCCTTTGCTCTTTATGGTGTTCGGTTAGACAACGAGGGACCCAGCGGGAACAAACCTTTGAATATCCCAACAGGTGAACAATTGTGACAGCTCTACCAACAGAGATGTCAAGTTGAGCACTGAGTTGTTTGATGGTGATCCGTCGATCATCTCGAACGAGTGTGTCCGCACGCTCTGCCATTGCAGGAGTCACAGCTGTGCACGGCAAGCCCGCACGCGGGAGATCAGACAGTCTTGCTTGACCTTGCGGTGATGATGACACACGCTTTGCCCAACGACTCACCGTGCTTTTGTCCACTGCCAGATCACCGTAGACATTCTGCAAGCGCCTATGAATATCTGAGATGCCCTGGTTTTCCGCAAAAGAAACTCGATCACTGCCCGTTGTTTGCAACGCACATCCGTTACAGACACCATTTTAACAGCTCCGTACAGCGCTGCCACCTGTCGGAAGTCAATGAAACTATACGAGCCGAAGCGGGAATGTTTGAAAATATTCCACAAGAAATTTCCGGTTTTTTCAACCAAAATTGGCCGAGAAAAAAAATGTGTTGCATTACTTATTGAACTGCCCTCGTATCAACCCCTTTGCAATACATATCAAACCCACCTAATTCCTCAACTGCTACTCCTTCCTTGCCTTCTCCTGCTGCTTCTACTTCTTTTTCTTTCATTCTTTTTTTCTCAAACTCTCTGCAAATGCTACCTACAAGTACCCCTCTCCTTTTAATGGGCTCCCCAGTTTCAATATTCTTTTCATGGCATTTACCTCTGAACCCCGGCCCCAATTTTCTTAAATTTACCTTGTAACTTTTACCTCTTCCCTATAATCCTTGAATGTTTTGCTGTCAACTATTATTCTCTATTTGAATGAGTTCCCCAATGGTGCTTTACTGAGTTTTTCTAATTTGAATTCTGTTTATGACACTTCACTGGCTCAACAACCTTTCAACTTAATTATTTATCTATGTTGACCACAAAATCTGATGTACTTATCTGGGTGTATACGTGCGCACGGAAAAAAAATTCCCGAATTTTTCCCAGGTAAAAAATACATTTTTTCCCAGGTGAAAATACACTTTTTCCGTGTTAAGTGACCGTACATTTTCCCACAGAACTGTACAACTTATCAATCCTTTGAATGGTTAACATTTTATACACTGGCATAGAACTTCTCATTGCCACTTTAGAATAAGAAACCCAGCAAAAAAAAAAAGTCTTGGAAAGATCTTTGATGTGCAGATTTTGATGCCCTTTTTGTAAGACAATCATAGCTCATGTCACGTGATTTTGCTAGCCACTGACAACAGATATTCAGAACATAGGAGATGTGATGTAGTCAGCCAATAGCAACATCACTGTTAATTAGTGTGAACAAACAAATAGGGCAAGTTAAAGGTTTAAATTAATACACATAGTGTAGCTACAAGAAAAGCTAAGCTTTCACATTTCTTTGAGTGTGTTACACTTTATGAGACTTCACACAAATGAGCCAGTAAAATTTAAAATAATGACATGAATATCTGGTCTTATGGACTCAAAATTCTTCTAAGTGCCCAGTTGTCAAAATGTTAAGTTTTAAATGAGAGTCAAACACTCTGTGATTTAAGAAATTTATTGCCCATTCTCACACGTAATGTAATTCATCTTGCATAAAAGAAAATTTACTTTGTAAGTAATGCTTTTCAAACCACCATTCGCAACATTTTCCCGAGACCTGTTAGAAGTAGGTTCATTTCAGCAGTTGCCAGAGAGCACCAGGAAACATGCGTTACAGTGCTTGCACAGCTACGATGGTATACGAAGCATGTTTGTTCGTATGTGTACAGCATTAAGACAATTTACATTATGTCGTAAAAGAAACAGGACATCAGTGGATACTCCAAGAGCATCAAAATTTCTTAAACCATACCAAAATGTATAATTTGACTTGAAGCGCACATTGGTTTGTCTGGATTCACAGTGAAGTAGGCCCCAATCTGATATTAAGCTTTTCAGTGTGGTTTTCTGGTTGTAAATTTTCTTGGAATACCAGTACTGTACTATCACATGTTTGGTTCTTTATTATGGCATAATTCCATACAAGTCAGAAGATGAAATGTGCACTTGAAATTCAGTGAACAGTTGGAACTAGCCTATACTTTGGTATAAAATGCTTCATTTCGAATAAATTGACTGCCTCAGCAGAAAAGATTAATAAAAGCCAAATTTCTTTAACAAACTGACAAATATAACTTCATTGTTATGTAAGACAATTATTGCTTGACTGCCAAAAGCGTGGAAATAAAATAAAATTAGAGAACTGAAAATAGTAATATATTTCAACCTGTAGATGAAGAGGACACAGCAAAATCACTAAATGCAAACACAGTGACATGGAGACTAACCCCCTCCCCACTACAACTCAGACTGCTCTGCACATGTGCGAATCTGCCAGCTTGGGCACACCAGAAAAGTTTTTCCAGTCTGAACTGCACATGTGCATGAGCCTACTGGCAACTGCTCAAATGAACCTAATGTAAACAGTTGTGATGGCACTCTCATCGGAAGTAGTTTGTTGTTACAAAGTGTGCGCAGTCTTCATTCTAAGGCCTTTGACAAATTTTGCTGTTGGCAGACGCTTGTGTGTGCATGGTGTTTTGTCGTTGTAAATGGTGCAATTTCTTTACAACTATAGTTTTTTTTCTCTCTTTTATGTTTTAGTGCTGCAGTATTATTCTGCAGTTGCGGGATACAGTAATATTCTTTGTTGGAGTATCAGTCCTTACCAATCAAAATGACAAAAATTTAGCTGAAAACTAAAACAATGAACAATTCCCAGAATTCCGAAAAATTCCCAGGTTTTCTCCTGGCTGAAAAAATTCCTGGGTTTTGCCCAGATTTCTTGGTTGTCCCAGGTCATATACACCCTGACTTATTCTTCCCAATGGCAAATCTTTACATTTTTCCTCATTTTCACCTTTCTTTTAACACTCATTTCAGCACACTAAGACGCAACTGAGATTTGTAATTTTGATGGCTACAACAATTTTCTAAATCATTAACTGAGTTTGCAACTTCACTGTTGGACTTCATCCTTTCAAAATAAACAAAAAATATGGAAGAATAGTATTATAAGCTGCACTAATGACTTACACAAAATTAAAGACTTAAGCAAAATTCCATGGAAAGGTAGCAATACTCACTATAAAAGATAATTTTATGTTGCTGAGAGGTTACCTGAATGATCCAAAGATTAGGATGGACTAAGAAACATGTTGTATCCTTGAGGAGCTCATACAATGCACTCTTCTGCAAGAGGCTCAGTTCAGTGAGTGCTTTCATTGCATTTATAGCCTTGACAATAACAAATTCTTCAGGATCAGTCAAACCCTATAAAAAATGTTAAATACTTTCAGAAAACATTCCAAACATTACACTACACCAATATTGTACTCCATACAAATTTATAGGAAAATACACAATCCATACATATTAAAAATGATACGTGTATGTGTGTACATTTTACATCTCCTAAACAAATGGACTGATTTCAATCAAATTTGGTACACATATTCCTGACTATCAGGCAACAGTCACTGTGACAGTAATTCAGAAAAAATGACACCCTAAACAATGAGATGTGTAGAAAACTGCTACATCATGCATGACTAGGGACAGGAAAAGCTTGCATAAATGACAACGTGAAAAATAACACCAAATTCATGATTTTGAGCAAAATAACATGAAGTTGGCAATTTTTACGAGATATCTTGACATTTATAATTTTGTAGTATTTAAGTTTTATAAATTTGAGGACAGTAGTTCACTATTATTCAGAACTGATAGTTATGGAATGTTAACATTCCATTCTGACTTTTAATCATGGCTGAGGTTCGTGTAATCTTAGAGCCAGTTCATTTCCCATGTAGTGAACTTCAATGTCAACAAAAATAACTCTGAAATTAGCAAAAATAACACAGAATTTGGCATAAAAACACTAAATTTGCCAAAAAATAATCTAGAACTTGACGAAAAGAAGCAAATTTGACAAAAAGCAGTAGCAAATTTAACAAAAACAGTGAATGTGGCGAAAATCTCAAAATTTGGCAAAATAAACAACAAATTATGCAAAATAAACATCATCAGATTTCCAAAAAAAAAAACATTGAATTTGGCAAAACAATAACAACAAATTTTATACAAAAACACCGAACATGGCAAAAAAATTGACACAATTTGGCAAAAAAAAATGAATTAAAAAAAAACACTAAATTTGGCAAAAACATAATATTGAACTTAGCAAGAAAAATAATACCACATCTGGAAAGAAAAATAACACCTAATTAGATAACGAAATCAAATTTGACAAAAGAATAAGCAAAAATCAACACCTAAGTTGTAATAAACAACACCTACATTGGAAGAAACAACACCAAATTTACCAAAAAATAACACCAAATTTATCAGGAGACAACAGATTTGGTGAAAGAAGATTACACAGTATTTGGAAAAAACACCACCGACTTTGGCTGAAAATGATGTCAAATGTGGCAAGAAAAGACAGAAGTTGACTAAAAAGTACGCCGAATGTGACAAAATGTACCGAATTTGGCAAAAGTATTAAGTAATATGCAAACAGGAAATGAATCCGGCAAAAAATAACACCAATTTTGGCAAAAAATATCACTGAATGTGGCAAAAATAGCACTGAATTTGGCTATAAAACAAAATTATTTTTTCCTTTCCCTATGCTTGACATTTAGATTTATTACTTCTGGCTACTAATTCTATTTGCAAAAAATTTCATAGACAGTATCCACGTATGCCACTGAATGCACCAACACAAGTATATCATTGTATAATAAAGAGTTCAGGATGTATGATGTCATAAACACTAGATGTGTTGCTACATCATGCATGAAGTTTTAATACATTTATTCTTTACTACAAGACACTCCTGTAGTCGAATCAAGTTAAGGAATCCCGAGTCAAGTTAAGGAAATCCCTGATATCTGTCACCACTTTTGACAGCTTTCAACTGTGTGCACAAATGGCGGTAGGTGAAAACAATAGCTGTCTACAGTGCTACGAAGACAAAATCATGTTGCAGACACGTGAAACAGCTGTGCCCACCCTACAAAATTTCAAAGGTGTTTTCACAATTACACAGAAATTTTTTTTTAATTTACACACTACAAATGTAGTTCATGCAATAAAGAAGTGAAAGTCATTACATGGGAAATGAGATGCCATGACCAAACCAGGTCATGAACCCAGATCTCCTTTCTTATTGCGAACAGTTGCCTTAACCATCAGGATATCTGAGCATGCCTCAACAGCAATCAAGCTATTCCCACATACCCCATGGGAGAATCTCTGACAGTAGTGTTCCGAAATGAACATGGAAACATCAATGGCACTGAAAGTTTATGTCTGGCCTGAAAGTATAGATAGGTCTAATGGTTTAAGAAGTTCCCCATTATAAACAGGAAATCCAGATTCAAGTCCTGGCCTGGCATAAATTTTCAACTGTCACCATACACTTGCTGCAATACAGATTTAGCAAATCTGAAATTTTACCTTGATATCATCCCATATCATTCATCTTCAGTGATTTCAATGTTGTCACTCTGTTCACTTCATTTCAGTGCATTTAAATCAATTCAATTGTTACATTCATTCAATTACAACAACATTTTAAAAACATATGGTATATCTCAGTTTGCACAGGTGGGGAACAATTAATTCGATGATTAGGGAAATATTGGGAGAAGGAAGAAGGGAAAGGAGAAGAAAAAGAAAAGAAATAGTCAGCAGCAAGAAAAAGTGTTTAGCACCTTCATTTTTAACCTCCAAAAAAGATTTTTTCACCATGTTAAATTTCATTACCTACAATAAAACATTTTTTCTAACAATGCATTTAAACTAAATGAAATTCTCTTGCAATAATAATGACAAACATCATTCAATAAAATTTTAAAAACAACAGATGTGCCAATCACTTCTGAAAGTCTGCTCTACATGGATTAGTTTCCAGTAGTGTAAGTGAAGATAAGCAGATTTGTATATTTCTCCTCTTCCCTACTTTTTAGTTGTAAATCTACCCCACCTTCAAACAGCTATTTGTTAATGGTTCCGTAATGTCTACAATGTTGGATGAGAATTACTTTTATGATAATAACCATAAATACCATAACATAAATGTTTTGGCAAGGCAGCCACAAATTACTGTCCAACAACATTCTTTCCTTGTTACCTATCATCATCATTAGTTGCTGGATCCCATAACATTCTCGACCCAAGGACAGATGCAAATATTTTCTACATTCCACATCCTTTTACAACCAGTTTCAGTGTGAGCAAATACCAGGACACCAGTTGCTGTGGGTGCAATTAAAGTATAGCCCACTATAAACTAAAACTGGATCCAGGCAACATGGCAGGATGAAGGGAAATTTTATATGGAACTGAAATCATGCTATATTGTTGGGTTATGACAGGACTGCTTTTGGATATGTTCTACAACCATTAATAAGTGGGCGTACGCCCAAAAAAATTGAGCATTTAAGTGTTGTAATTAGATGAAGCTGCACTGCTCAGCTGACTGACATTGGCTTCTACCTGCGTTTTCCAAGATACAATTAGCCACATTTTACACAATAATATAGATATTTATCTATTCAAGTGATAAAGTTTGTTAAAGACACTGGAATTATTCTATCATGATGCAGCAGCATGTGCTGCTTTGAAACTTCAGACAGGTTAAAACTGTGTGCCAGACTGGACTCTACCTCAGAACCTTGCCTTTTGCACAAAATGCTTTTACCGACTGAGATATCCACACACAATTTGTCATCCATCATACTTTCAGTTCTTCAGAACCTCTCTTTGACTTTCCTGGTTTCATAGATGCTTTCCCGCACACCACACTTGACATGCACTCCTGGAAGAAAGGATCTCACAGAGAAATGGCTCAGCTACAGCCTAGGTGTTATTTACGGAGTGATCTTTCACTGTGTACCAGAAAGTGCTCTGTTTTGTAGCTTGCTGACAGATGACAAAAGCATCTCAGACTGGGATCGAGTTCCAGCAAGAGACATTGTTTTAACCTGTATCTATGTCAACTCTCTGCAAACCAAAATGAGGTGTATGACAGAGGGTACTTTCCATTGTACAATGTATTACGGTTTCTTCCCAATCATCTTTAACTATCGAATGCAAAAATAATGACTGCCTAGATGCCTCCATCTGTATGTGGGCTGATGAATCTAACTTGTATTCAGAGCCCCTGTGGGAGAGACACACAGGGGCTGTAATACATTCAGTTTCAATTTCCCAGATTCTTCACTTAATACTGCCACCTAAAACTTCATAGGTAGGGTTTGACAGCATAGTTGACAGCTATCTTCAAATGTCTGGCAGTTCAACATTTTCGAGACACTCTCCCAGAAATCAAAGAAACGAGACTGTCTACGTTGCCCTTTTTTGTATATGTTCCATTTCCCCTGTTAGTCCTATTTAGTATGAATTCCACATGCTTGAGCAACATTCAAGGACAGGTCACACAGCCGTTTTCTAGGCGATCTTCTTTGCAGACTGCCTGCATTTTCCCTCTACCTTATTAATCAAACAAGATGAATGAGGCCCACGGGCATACACACTGGGCCCACAAGGTGTTCCTAAATCTGTCATAAAATTACAAAATAGCACATACTCCACCACAGAGAGAAAGTTTCATACTGGGAAAAACTCCCAGGCTGCAGCTAAGCCATTTCTCTATAGTATTCTTTCTTTTAGGACTGCTGAGCCAGTGAGGGAGGAGCGCTTTGTGAAGTTTGGGAAATTGGAGAGATTTACTGATAGAATTGAAGCTGTGAGTGTGGACTGTGAGTCATGTCTCGAGGACAGTCAGTAAGAGCATTGTTCACAGAAGAGCTGTTTCTGAGCTACTGCCCTGACCTGCAACACAGTCTTCATAAATCACAAAGTTTCTTAAAGAAACATTACGTGAGTTGAAGGTGATTCTGTGAAGAACTTTATTATTTAATTAATAGTGATGACAATGGAAACAATTTATGGATGAATGATGTTCATTTTCACTTGTTGGTTATATCAACAAGCACACCTATGAAGGTTGGAGTTATGGTAATTGCATCAACAACTTCTTCACTTTATAAAAGTTTGTGTGTGGCATGTCATGTCTCCACCAGGGATATTAGCACCCCACTACTTTGAAGACATTCTTGGAAACAAACTGACAGAGTCTTCCCAGAAATGCAAATTTGTCAGAAAACATTTTTTTACTATGTGATTTTCACATTAACAAAGTAAAGGGATACTTTTCTACAGGAATGAACAATACTTTACAAAAGGAGTAAGGACGAATGTTATTCATGGTTCATTTTCAAGTAATCTAATTTGTCAAAATGGGGAAACTGCATGTTTCCTTCCTGTGATGTTAGAATTGTTTCTGTGTAATGTAAAATGTGTCTCTCTTGCTGATTGTCATACAAAACCAACATAAGCTACTTTTAATGACTCATGAGCCCCCATATGCATCAGCACAAATAAAAAAAATTGAAAAGCAAGAAAAACTCCGTTCATAGCCACTCCTTAACACATGATAGGATTTCTAAAATGTCGGTTATGTCGCAGCCCAGGGGCCAACCAATGCACCTGTTGAATTAACCCTAAATAAATTCAGTTACACATTCAACATACGCAGCTAGGAATTTGCGGCAAAATAATTTTCACAGCTCACATCATTTCATAATTTTTAACAAACTTCAAACATTCACAAAAATAATTGAAGCTCCTTTAGACCCAAGTCTAAAGTTAAAGTTCAGTAATCGCAAACAAAAGAAATTCTAATTGTAGATCACTCCTGAAGTCAACCGCAGAAAAGTTTTTAAAATTTAGACTATGTTGCCCAACCCCAAACATTCAGAGAACACATGTTGAAAATATTTTAAAGTATTAACTATCAACAGATACAAATATCAGAAGTCCCCAATGCAACCTGTTCACCTGATGTGAAATCTTCTAAATCCACACAGCTGAAAATGTTTCAGTGTACACTATCAGCTGAAAATGTTTCAGTGTTCACTATAAAAACACGTGAAAATCACTGATCAACAACCAAATACTTAGAAATACTTCCGATACACTCGTGAGGTGACTTACTGCTGCTCACACACCTTGTCTCTTCCAGATCTGAACCTCAACTGCCAGATGAATGAAAAGTGCCCCCACATGAAAATGGCCCCTGTCCTTTATACTTTCGCATTGATGTGACTCAAATTTGCACACTTCTGACTTCCAATAACATAATCAAAACTATACATTTAGTGTTACGCGCATGTATTATATATCAATTAGGGTGTAAATTTCATCAGCTTTGTAATGGTGATTGTAGTTTTTAGGTAACTCAAATGGTTTAGTCACAAATAATGTTTTTGTCCAGGTAGACACTACTTTGCACCTTTATGCTATCAATAAAAATACACAATTACAACCGATTAACCTCATACATCCCTTGTAATATCTCTTTATTAATGGTGCTGCAAATTGCAATATTTCCTATTTTACTTAAGGGATAATTCAAGTTTTTGTGCTCACAATGTAATTCCAGTCTGTAATTTAAAATATGCGATATTCACAAAAATCTACTATAGCAATCCAATAGCACTCATAGAGATCAATCCATAGGCACTATATCTGTAAGAATCACTTAAGTCATTCTTCGGGTATTAATTTTTAAAGGTCATTTTATACATAAAATACACTGAGGTGACAAAAGTCATGGGATATACGCATATACAGATGGGCAGCAGTATTGGCTACACTAGGTACAAAAGGGCAATGCATTGGCAGAGCTGTCATTTGTACTCAGGTGATACATGTGAAAAGTTGTTCGATGTGATTATGGCTACATGACGGTAATTAACAGACTTTCAACGCGGAATTGTAGTCGGAGCTACATACATGGGACATACCATTTCAGAGATCAGTATGGAATTTAATATTCCAAGATCCACAGTGTCAAGAGTGTACTGAGAATACCACATTTCAGGCATTACCTCTCATCACATACAATACAGTGGCTGACGGCCTTCACTTAACGACCGAGAGCAGCATAGAGTTGTCAGGGCTAACAGACAACAACACTGCAAGAAATAACCACAGAAATCATTGTGGGATGTGTGATAAACATATCCATTAGAACAGTGTGGTTTGTTGTTTGCTTTGTTTTAGGGCACAAAAACAACTAGTGTCGTATGCACCCACACCAGATTTCTAGAACACTAAGACAAAGAGAAGAGTTAAAAACGACTACACGTGATGGAAGAGAAGACAGCTAAAAACAAGTACGTGGTGAAAGTTCTATAAAATACACCATAGAGAAATGGAGGCCATGAATTAAAAATTAAATGGCCTTTGCCATATTGCTATGACAAATAAAAAGTAAAAAGCGTTCGACAGCCTGTGCGTTGTTCACTAAAACAGCCGGTAACTCAGACGGCAAACGACAGACGAGAACATAAGTGGTTAAAAAAAGGGGCATTCTGTCAGGAAATTGCAGACCATCAAAGGTTGAGCACAACAAGTACAAAGTGGTGGGGGAGCACCACTTAACAAATGGCAATGGCTAAAAAGACTGTGCCTAATAAGCAAACTAACTAAAATGATCTCCTCACAGGGAGAGGGCCTAGAGGTGGTCGTCCAAGCTGCTGGGAGAGGCTTAATAACCCGAAGCTTGTTCCCATGAAGTAAGGACAAGTGGTGATGCCAAAGTGACACCTTCTGTCGACAGATGGAAACACAGAGATCATCAGAGGGAATGTAAGAAGTAGCAGGCTGAAGTATGAGGACTGCAGCCTTGGCAGCAGCATCAGCGGCCTCGTTTCTTGTCAGAACAATGTGACCAGGAACCCACATAAACATCACAGTGGCTCCATCAAGGGTGAGCAAGTGACAGCTCTCCTGGACCCATTGCACTAAGGGATGGACAGTGTAAGCACACACAGGATTTGAAGGGCACTGAGAGAGTCAGAGCAGATGATGCAATTGAAAAGCCTGTGTTGTCAGATGTAATGTATGGCCTGATACAGGGCAAAGAGCTCTGCTGTAAATAATGAGCAGTGTTCTGGAAGCCGACAGCAAAAGACGTCAGTGCCAATGATTAAGGCATATCTGGCACCACGGTCAGTCTGCAAGCCATCAGCGTACACAAAGGTACTACCGCAAAGTTCCATGCGCAGGTCGTGAAACTAAAGGCAACAAAAGCAAGGCTGAAGTACTCCTTAGGAAGCGAATGAAGGCCAAGGTGAACATGGGCCGCAGCACGAAGCCAAGATGGTGAAGGGTTTACACCCATCAGGAAAGTTGCAGATACCGTGAAGTTAAGCTACTGGAGTAAGAACCAAAAGTGAACTCCAGGAGGTAACAGAGAAGAGGGATGTGCCCCATATTGGTGATCAAAGGAATCTTCAAAGAAGGAATTGGTGGCCACGTCTGGCAGACAAATAGCATGCATATCTGCTGAGTAGAAATTCACTGTGATTCACTGTGGTAGGACAATGGTAGTTCTGCAGCTTCTGCATACAGACTCTCAACCAGGCTAGTGTAAAAGGCACCAGAAGTCAAACGGATGCCATGATGGTGGATAGTGTGGAGACGGCATAAGGGGAACGGATGTGCAGATGCATAAACAAAACACCCACAGTCTAGTTTCAAACGGACAAGGGATCAGTACAAACAGAGAAGGGTGGGTTGATCTGCTCCCCAGGAAGTACCACTGAGGACACGTGGGAAACTGAAGAACTGCGTACTACGGGCTGCCAGGTAAGGCACATGGGAGGACCAAGAAAGCTTCCTGTCAAGCATGAGTCCCAGGAATTTTGTAGTTTCAACAAATGGAAGAGCAACAGGCACAAGATGTAAAGACGGTGGAAGAAACTAATTGTGCCACCAGAAATTCATACAAACGGTTTTGTCAGTGGAAAAATGAAAGCCAATGTCGATGCTCCACGAGTAAAGATAATCGAGACATCGCTGAAGACAATGCTCCATGAGACAGGTCCATGGAGAACTGCAATAGATGGAAAAATCATCAATGAAAAGGGAGCTGGAGATGCCTGATGGGAGTCAGGCAATTATAGGGTTAATGGTGATAGCAAAGCGGATGATGCTCAGGACCGAACCCTGAGGCACACCGTTTTTCTGTAGAAAGGTATCCAACAAGGCAGAACCCACACATACCTTGAAAACTGAGCCTTTTCAAAATTCCTGAAGGGAACGGGGCAGGCAGCCACGGAAGTCCCACTTGTAGACAGTACAGAGGATACCAGTCCTCCAGCAGGTATCGTAGGCTGTCTCCAATTTGAAAAACAAGGCCACAGTCTGTGGTTTCCATAGAAAACCATTCTTGGCATGAGTGGATAAAGTGACGAGATGGTCAACTGCAGAACAGCGTGCTCGAAATCCACACTGTGCAGGGATTAGTAAATTGCGAGACTTGAGCCACCATACCAGCCAGGCATGAATCACATGTTCCATCAGCTTGCAAACACAACTGGGGAGAGAAATGGGGTGGTAGCTAGAAGGAAGGTGTCTGTCCTTACCAGGCTTAGGTACGTGTATAACAGTGGCTGGGAAATGTGCCCTCTGCAGTTGTATGTATGAAGCAGGAAGTGCTTGACCACAAGATAAAGGTGCTGCAACATCTGAATATGAACGTCATCTGGCCCTGGCACGGAGAACCAGGATGAAGTGAGAATATGATCTAGCTCCGTCATAGTAAAGACGGCATTGTAGAACTCACGATTCTGAGAAGAGAAGGGTATCGCCTGAGCCTATTCCACTCATTTTAGCAATAGGGTCCACAATGACATCATCTGCTACTGCCAGGTGAGAAATTGGGGAATTGATCATCATGGTCCAAGAGAGCCGTCAGAGGTGGGGGAGTGGAACTGTTAAAAGAACTAGTGAATGAAATCCAGCTGGCTTTATAGCTGTCCCGAAGAACATGACAACACTATGCACAGAACTGTTTATAATGAATGCAGTTTGCCATCGTAGGATGACGGTTGAAAATGTGGAGAGCACATCTCTGTGCACGAATTGCATTGTGGCATGCCTCAGTCCACCAAGGGACCGGGACACAGCATGGTAAAGAGGAAGTGCGAGGAATGGAACATTCTGTGGTGGTAAGGATAACATTTCTAAGGTATTCTATCTGGTCATTACAACTGGGGAAATGTTCGTCGAAGGTCACCACGGAGGAGTAAAGACTCCAGTCAACCTTAGTAAGCTGCCATTTGGGTTGCACATAGGTGGGGTAGAAGCCAGCAAATGGATAGCACACAGGAAATGGTCACTCGAGTATGTGTCAGAGAGAAGGGACCACTCGAGATGATGGGCAAGCTGGGCAGTGCAGAAGGATAGGTCCAAATGGGAACAGGTGTGCGTGGAGTCTGAAAGAACACAGGTCCTCCTGTATTAAGGCAGAGGAGGTTAAGTTGATTGAGAAGGTCAGGCAAGAGGGCACCTCTCAGACAGGTTCTGGGAGAACCCCAAAGGGGATGATGCACATTAAAGTTACTGAGCAGCAGAAAGTGGTGAGGTAGCTGCTCAGTGAACTGGACGAAGTCTGTCCTGATAACATCGAATGATAGAGGGAAGTAAATGGTACAAAGGGAAAAGGCCAAGTGAGGAAGGACAAGGCAAACAGCAACAGCTTGAAGGTGGGCAGTCAAAAAGATGAACTGACTATGAACGTCATCCTGTATGAGCAGCATGACTCCCCCCACGTGACGAAATGCCGTCCTCAGTGGGAAAGTCAAAACAGATCGGGAAGAAATGCAAGAGCTCAAAGCAATCATGAGGGCGCAATTTTGTTTCCTGAAGGGAGAGAACAAGTGGACACTGCAATTCTAAGAGCAGCCATAAATCCTCTTTCTTGGATCGAAGACCGCAATGTTCCATTGGATGGGAGTCATGATGAAGAAAAACTGAAGAGATGTCACATTGGCGGCTGCCGAGTGACAGCCATTGAAGACTTGTTGCTACAAGGCAGAAAGGCTGGAGGATCCTGCTCCATGAGGTCTACACAAGCATCGGCATTCTCTTTCTGTATGCCTGCAGAGTCCAGGGCAGAAAAAGGATTGGAGGTGCACAGTGGCGAGACGGAGGTTGGCCGGGCGAGGGTATCATGTGGCAACACCATCAAAGAGGATCCTAGAGTCTGTGAAGGAGAAGACTGTTTGCCTTTGTTTGGCTTCTTGGAACCTTTCCAGTTGGCAGAGGAAGACTCAGATGCTGGTTGGCTGGAGGGACGTAGGAAGTCTTCACGGGAGTATTCCTTCTGCCCTTCTCGGTCTGCCGGTTACATAACTGGTGACTTCGCCCCTTGAGGTACAAGTCTGGTGGCATGTTGCACAGCTGAAGGAGGAAATGGGGACACTATCAAGACATTGTGCAATTTGACAACTAGTGTGCTAAATTGCAGGTCACATATCTGCGTCACCATGTCCTTTCTGAAGCGAGATGTAGCAAGAACAGTACTGTAGGTGCCAGATGGTAGAACGCAGGGGTCCCGACTATCCAACAACTTGAAAGCGATCGGGTAAGGCACTTTTTTCCTTTACCCGGATCTCCTAGACAACCCAATCATCAAGATACATGGGACAATCGCAGCAGGAGGCAGCATGGTCGCCACTGTTGCAGTTGATGCAGTGGGGAGAAGGAGGCGGACAATCAACCTCATGAGCATCCTCACCACAGGTTACACATTTGGATAGGTGTAGACAGGACTCTCAAGTGTGGTTGTAATGATGACACTGATAGCAGCACATCAGGTTCGGAAGATATGGTCTGACTGTGATAACTTCATAACATGCTTTGATCTTTCACAGAAGACCCACTCTATCAAAAGAGAGAAAGAGAGTGCGTGTGGACACTAAGGAAGCATCTACTTTTTTCATCGCCCGATGGACTGCAATGACAGCCTGATCAGAGAGGTATGTTTGGATTTCTGCCTCTGTCAGTCCATTGAGCAGCGTAGTGTAGATAACACCATGGAAGTGTTCAAAGGGCCTTCACACGAACAGGATAGCCATGGAGGAGCGATGCTGCAAGCAGTTGTTGTGCTTGAGGATTAGAAGTAGTCTCCAAAAGCAAAGTGCCATTGCATAAACAAGAGCAGTATTTCACAGGGCCAGCAATTGCATCAACACCTTTCTGAGTAATAAACAGATTTACCATAGCAAAAGGACTGAGAGTCTTCAGTACGTGAAACCACGAGGAACTGTGGTGCAGCTGGGAGGGTCTCTGAATCACTAGCCTCATTCCGTTTATGTCTCATAGCCATTGACTGTGAAGATGATTGGTTCATTGCAAGAAAATCCCCCATAAGTGCCAGTGTCTCCAATGGTGCACTCCTTACAAACAGAGGTCCTCTTCAGAAGGGGGCGCACCCGCCTTAGGTGATTGTTTACACCTCAGGTCACACATCCTGAACACCTGACAGAGGGACCGATTGGCAATATGGGAAGGTAGCAGCTCAGGCAATCACCCCTCCCTGCGCCTGGCCTGTACCAAGGGGTATGTACGAAGCCTTCCTGTTGACCAGGGGCTAAGAATTACGCGTTACCCAGTCACCTGATCAGATGTGTGGGTTGGCCTTCAGGAGCACACAGGGAGGAAAGAGGAAAAGAGGAATCTCAAACCCCGAAGCAGAGGAAGGATAGGAGAAGGTAAACAAAGAAAGAAAAAATGAATGAAAAACAGTGGAGAGTATTCCGATATTGACTACCAAAAATGTACAATACATTTTCGAAAACAGCCCAGACATGTTCCCCAAGGGAGAGGAAAAGAACAGCAGGAAGACAGACATGCAGCATGGAAGGGAAAAAATGCTGCAAAAGCTGGGGCCCCATGGTAGCCAAGCACTACCCCACCAAATAGCGGCGAGCCCCTAGGGGGAGGGGGGGGGGGGGGGGCGAAAACAGTGCGATGAAACATCACAATAATGGGCTATGGTAATACATGAGCAATGCTAGTGCCTTTGGTAACAGCTTGACATCACCTGCACCACCTCTCCTTGGCTCATGAGCATTTCCTCTGAATCCTAGCTGACTGAAAATCCATGGCCTGGTCAGACAAGTCCTGATTTCAGCTAGTAAGAACTGATGGTAGGGTTCGATTCTGGTGCAGACCCCACAAAGCCATGGACCTAGGTTGTCAGCAAGGTACTGTCCAAAGCTGGTGGTGGCTCCATAATGGTGTGGGCTGTATTTACATGGAATAGACTGGATCCTCTGGTCCAACTAAACTGTTCATGGACAATAGTACAAAAAGGATAGGTTGCTACTCACCATATAGAGGACATGTTGAGTCACCGATTGGCACAACGAAAAGACTGTCAAACAAGTAGTCTATCCTGTTCGTAATATTGTCATTATTCCGTCCTGGATTTTCCACTGTTTGAACTGGTCACTGACTGGAAATGGTTATG
Source organism: Schistocerca serialis cubense (assembly GCF_023864345.2). Classification (NCBI taxonomy): domain Eukaryota; kingdom Metazoa; phylum Arthropoda; class Insecta; order Orthoptera; family Acrididae; genus Schistocerca; species Schistocerca serialis. The sequence goes on from NC_064641.1 coordinate 674,926,455, forward strand.
TTTGGCTACTTGGAAACAATTTGAAGCCATTCATGGATTTCATGTTCCCAAACAACGATAACATTTTTATGATAACAATGCACCATGTCACAATTGTTCATAATTGGTTTGAAGAAAATTTTGGACAATTCAAATGATTTGACAACCTAGATCACAACATGAATCCCATTGAACTTTTATAGGACATAATCGATAGATCACTCCCTGACACCTCAGTGTCTTTAACATTAAATACCTCAAAAACTACACTTCATGCGAGGGCCTGTCTTCAGCCATGCACTTTAAATTTTGTCTTTCTAGCCATGTTACTGGCTTCTCTGTAACTGGCTGGGTTTAGTCTTTATTAGAGTTACCCTTCTTTGATATTTTCTCTGTTCAGTTCAGTTGGCCATGGCAGATACTCTTCTAAGCCCACATTAACAGTTGGGTTTTTTACACCATGCGGCCTGAGCCTCCAGTAAGCTGACCTAAGCTCTAGATCTCTTGTACTCACAGGCCTGCTAATCACTGCTCCTCAAAGGGTGCTAACATCTATTGATGATACTACAGATCTAGAGCAAGTGGGCCTGCTTGGCCCCACAGCTGTCAAAATATGTCCTCTTGGCTGTCACAACACTTGCTGATTCAGCTGCTAATGTTACAACAGAATGTACATGCATGGCCACATCTGTTTTTAAAGTTTGTCGTAACCATTACAGGGATGTACGTCTCACTCCTCACCTCCCAAATCACTGGACCAAACAATACAAAAAGTGTTTCTGGACATTATAATTAGAGGCCGGAAAATGCCTCAATGGGAAGTGGCAATGCCACAGATGTGGTTAGCTACCTCAAATATGATGAACTGGCTGAATGAATGTGTACACCTGGACAGATAATTTTCTAATATTATTTTTTTAAATTAATATTTTCATTCTTACTTTTCTTAAGTGCACTTCATTGTAGTTTAATATGGGGAAATATTAAATTTGGAAAAAATTATTATATTTGTTTTTATAGCTTTTCAAAATCAATCTTTTGTCTGCCTTGTACTGCAGCAAGTTCCTTGATTAAGCTTCTAGTCTATTTTACAAATATACCAACATAATATGTTTCATGATTAATAAAGATAAACACCTTTACATGAGAGTGTCAGGATTATAAATAATGATTACTGCATAAACCCCTATTCATATGTCTGAGGACTCCAAAACAGCCACAGAAACCAGGTAATAACCAACAAATTATATTACTTTATATTTATGGATCAGTGAATTTCACAGAACTTAAATTATAAAATTCAGGATGAATATTACAAAACACACACACACACACACACACACACACACACACACACACACACACACACACAGAGAGATATATATATATATATATATATATATATATATATATATATATATATATATATATATATATATATATATGCACAAACCATAAATATTTTATTATTTTGACTGACCTGCTGCAAAAGAGGAGTAAGAATGGGTGAACAGTGCCAGCCAACATATGCTGCAACTCCCACAATACAGTCAAAAAATGACCCTCGGAGATGTCTGTCTTCTTTGTCATTTAAGAATGTTATCATATGAGACAGCAACACATCATTAGCTGGAAAACATAACACAACACTGTGTAAGGACCACAAGTCAACGCTTCATGAACTAAATAAAGAGAACCTTATCAAATACCATAAGAGAAGAAATTCAATTTTTAATGGTTAATAATTCATATCCATAACCAGTGTAAACTCTAATTAGAATTGTGACAATGTTTAAAACCAGTTATGTGTATTTGGTAAAAATCAAACTATTTAATAACAGCTACAATTGGTATAAATCATTAAGATTGGCAATTTCACTGTGCATAAAGAAAAATATCAAAAATGTTACAATGGGTATTTTAGTTCTTAGGTACATTTCATAGTCCTAAATACAGAGATACATTATTATTCAATGTGTAACTGGAAACCGTGTGTAAACTGTACTTAAAATATTAGGAACAGGAAACACGCAACAAAACAATGTCGAACATCTCATGTAGACCACTGTCCATGATAGAAAAATATAGCGAGACAATTTTCACTAAAAAAGCACAACAACAAAGAAATTAACGTTTAATCTCTGGAACAAAATTAAATATGCTTCCCCATAGTCTCTCATAATGATATTAACCATATCCATCATCACACAAAGACCAGAATGTTTCAGTGACTTATGTGTTACCCATGTACCTGAGGTTCCACTGTACATAAACCAGCTTTTCAGTTGTAGCTGGAGACAGTCTGTTTCATAACGGGGTGTGAATTTATCTGTGAGCGGATGAGTTATGCTCACTTGCTGTTAAGGAAGGTAGTACATTCAAAATTATATCAGGAAGTGAAGATAGGGGTTGTTTAGTTCATAACCGTTTCCACCAAACATACAGAGAAACATGTTTTGCAGCAATCCATAAAGCATTCTGTTGGACAAAACCTTCGATTGCCCGAAATGGTGCCAAATGTCACATAACACCACCACTGTCATATCACAATACTTTGCTAACTGTCGTGATGAAGTCTAGAGGCTGTGTTTCCCCCTCTTGAATGAGCATTTCCCCTTTAAAATGGGGATCCAGCATATCTGTCACAACAGCTTTACGTGCATACTTGTGACTCAGGGCCACTGCACTTTAATGGAAGATTTGTCAACTGGAGAAAGTGTATTACATTCTTGGGGTACTGAGTCTACTTCCCTAGAAATGGTACCAAAGGATGCACATGCATCTGAAAGTACAGCATTATTGGCTTCTATCTTGCATTTGGCTTATGATATTGGTCACAAGACATGCCATGCTTCTTCAAATTGCTACCATGTTTTGTCTGCTAACACAGAAGTGTATTGTCACACTGCACAATTGGGCACACAACGGTTTGTAACATAGCCTCTTTATTCTTGAGTAAAGTGAGCAAACAAATCACAGTACCTGCCCAACAAACAGATGTACAATGGAATTTCTCTTTCCCCTGTTTTCAATAAAGCTTGGGGGCCATGGTGCTCCTTAAAGAATTTTACTATTTTCTTCATTAGATGAAAGCACTCTTCCAGCATTTTCAGTGTCATTGTATCCTTTATTATGAGAATATGCTGAAAAGTAATGCCTCTGAAATTTTTATTCTGTTCTCAATATCAGTTGAGGTATTATGTGTTACGCGTATTACTCGGTCAACTTTCCTGCTTTACTGACAAAGTTGTATGCCTCTGCCTTTAGAGGGCTCCGAACTGTAGCGTGTAACACGGTGGCATGTGGTTCAACTATGTCCGTGTATGGGAAACAGCATGCTGTAATTCAATTTATAATTGTCTAATCATTGAGCACCCTGCCGTTCAGCACAACAATGTCAGACCACACACAAGCATTAAGATATCTGAAACAAGCCAATGCCTTGGGTTCACCATCATCAGTCATTCTCTGTGCAGTTCTGACTTGGCCCCATCCAATTTTCATCTTTTTCCAAAATACCTTAGGGGACTTAATTTTGACAGTGATGAAGCAGTGCAAGAAGAGGTAAGGTTGTGGATTCGTCAACAAAGTAAAACATTCTAGTGACGGTATCAACAAACTCGTTTCTTGTTGGAGAAATATTTTCAGGGGCACAGTTGAGAAATACATTTGTGTTGTGAATAGGTATAAGTACAACACAACCAGTAGACTGAACACAACTTTATTCCACCAAAGCATTAACAATTTGAACACAATATTTAAGTGACATTCAGCAGGAACCAATTACATACACAAAGAGCTGCAGCAATACACATTGAGAATTGAGGCTGAGAATAGTTTGGCTGGCCTTAAATAGACTGAAGCCCGTGGTGTTCTCTGACACTGATCTCTCTCTCTCTCTCTCTCTCTCTCTCTCTCTCTCTCTCTCACACACACACACACACACACACACACACACACACACACACACACCTGAGGCATACTCTGCGGATGACAGAGCACTGCCACACGCAAGACCGTTTGAAACTACGCACATGCATCACTGCAATATGTAGACATGAAGAATAAAGATGTAGGAGGTTAGTGAAGTTTGTTTTATTTTAAAATCTTTAAGAGTTTTCCCATAAAAAATTCAAAGGCATCACTTTTCAGTGATACTACTTCTATCTCGTAGTAGTAGATTAAATATATGTGGTGTACAGCCTATATAAGATGTGTGTGTACATTGGTACTCTGCTATTTTCTACACAGCATGCATATTTCACACGTTGTCTGTGACCACTGCTATGAAAATCTCCACACATGTTTCACTAATAACTTCAACTAGTTGCGAAGTGAAATGTTTTGCAGTTTCCCTTTCCACACCAAGTTGCATAATTTTATAGAATACGGCTGTGGTGTTGTCACAATAAAGTTCATAATATTCTAGTTCTCTTCTAGGTTTTTCTGGATTAATTCATTCCATTCCAGTACTGCAGCTCCTGATTCATATGCTGTACATACTGCAGTGTGGTAAAGCAGATTGTGTGACAACTGGATGAAGAGAACCATTCCTACAATTCTTACAGGGTTTTACACAGATTAAAACAACACATTTATCATTTCAATGTGGTAAAGCAGATTGTGTGACAACTGGATGAAGAGAACCATTCCTACAATTCTTACAGGGTTTTACTCAGATTAAAACAACACATTTATCATTTCAATGATATTAAACTGTATTTTTAAATCTATGAGTCTCAACATTTCTTAGATATGAAATACTGCTAGATTTTTTCCTTACTCTATAGGACACAGAAAGTATTTCAAAAGTTCTTTTTCATTTTCAAGGGCAATTCAATTTCTTCTTTTAGTAGCTGAAAAATTCTTATAGCGGGAAGTGGGAAAGAATAAGCTGGAGCAGAATAAAATCCAAAACAAAAAGTAAAAACTTATTTCATCATATTTAAACTAAGTAAGCTTGGAAAACCTGTTTCAGAGTGGCCAGTATTTGATTAAAAACACTATCCTTCAAGAACATTGATTAAATATTTTAGGATCATCATACATCCTCACTCAGTGGCACATCTGCTACCTACATAAACAGGTATTCTCGGTTACACCTTTCTCTATACCAAATTATAGGTACTCACTCTGTCAAAGTACTATATCCTAGAGATATTTTAATTTTGTTAATAGTTCCCCCACCAATAACTTAACAGCACAAAAATTGATGAAGAGAAATCACATGCATGGACAAAGTCCTGTTCAAATTAAAGTTTTTCAGTTTACGGTGGACATATATTGAACAGGTCATATTCCTTGAATATTATCTACAAATAGTCCTGTTATTCTCTACTCCTGTTTCAAAAAGACATAACAACTGATCTGTAAATGTAATTTGAGGTGGTATTATCTACAGATACACAGTGTAGTAACTGAATAAGTGAAAGGGATGGCATTGATGGTCTCTACACAGCTGAATGTTGAATGTCCAGCTTTCCACTCAGAGTGTCGCACGTTTTATTCCAGGTTATGTTGTTGTTTTTTAAAATATTATTTAACGCTCATATTCTTTTTATTCCTTGGCATACACATTGTATAATATGAAACATAAGGATCAAATTGCCATGTAGTTATTATCCCACAGTTGATGAAATAGTGTTTTTGTTGGCAATTGTTAAAGAACACTTCCAGTGGCAGGTTTGATAAGACTGACAGCAACCTAGAATCTCTGTACGATATTGCAGTGCCGGCATTGTTCTGATGATGAGGCACTGCGGTGACCACATATGTTACTAAACACATCAGAATAATTCACAATTGCGAATAATAACCAACCAATGGACCACAGAATGATGGCATGTTTGAAAGAAATTTATCAGCATAAGTTGCTGTAATCACTTCTGCAGTCACAGAAAATTAGCCCTAATTAACAGAAGTTGCCCTGAAAACATTAATTTGAAGGATGTTGTCTACTGGTTTGCTGAAGTCAGGAACCATTTAAAACCAGAAACACTAAAACGTCTTGGGAAATTCTCTTATAAAAACATAGTGGAAACAAAAAAAATAATGGTAGCAACACTGATAAAATATCAGAAGAAAATGAACAGTTGTTAGATCTTGTTCAACACCTTTGTAGGTGCAAAAATGCAGATGGCAATGAAATGCAAATGTGGTTGATCCAGCACAATCAGTATGAAGTGACCGGCAGTGTTATTGTAGAAATGGTAAATAAAGAAAGTAGAAATTCTGGTGATGAAGAGGGAAACGTTGGTCCAAAGTGAGTCATAGTGATGGAACAGTGGCATTAGAATTAGCACTGCACTATCTGGAGCAATAAAATCTGGCTGCACTAACCAACATTATGCTTCTACAAAGATTGAGGGGGAGGGGGGGGGGGGGGGGGGGGGGGGGGGGTTATGCTGCTAAATACAGACGTTCTTCACAAAAATAAAAAACTATTGTTTTTTCCAAAAATTAAAAAATGTACAGAAGTAGAAGTTGCACAGTGCCTTTTTTTACAGTAAATGATTGAGGATCTACTAAAACATTATTTCCAAAACATGCTCTAAGTAATACATTAACTGATGACAGTTTTTCCCAAAGTACTGAGGTTTTACTGTATTTACTTCAATATCATTTTTACTATCTTGTGAATGAAGTTTTTGGAACAGCATGACCCATTGCATAGGTTGGGGATAGGTTAGATAGAAACAAATTGGATGTCATCTTGGTTTATGTGCTTGAAAAACAAAACTGCATTAACTGGTGTTTTCCTTTTTCGTAGTTGTGGACTACACAAAAATCTAGTTTAATTGATGCATTATATTAAAGCTCTTTCAAAAACATGCCTTCTTTTTGTTGATAGGTCATGCTAAATTATCAGGAAAATTCCTGTTGGTGACTTAAACTCTTACTGGAATCTCATTTGACTGACTTCACATCTAGCTCCATAGTTCTTTTTTTGAGATGTCAACTCTTACTTAAGGACTATGCACAATTCTCGGACTATACACAATTCGCAGAGTTGACAAAAAAGTAAAAATTCAATTTCAGCATTCAATAACTATCAGTTACCAATATTAGTAAACTGACGTCCTCAGATTTACAGCAGTTTTACACTGGAATGGAAAAATATCAAATTTCATGACATTCCATGTAAACAACCAATTTCGCATTATGTTGTTAAAAATCACAGGTTTTGTGTTATTTTTCCTCTTCAATTTATGCAAACTCTTCCCGCCCCTGGGCATCAATAGTGTCTGACATGTAGTATGTGACTGCCACAGCATATGACACACATTTTGGATGCAGCTGAATCCTTCAAAGGAGTACACAACAGTGTGCTTGCAATCTTGCAGTCACTGATTCTCAAAAGACACATAAGACTAACTGGAAAACACATCAGATTATAATAGAGGAGTGGAAAGTAAATAGGGGAAAAAACAGTCCAACTGCTGACGGATGACTCTCAGCTTGAGAGGAGCAGGGGGAGCAGGGGTAGCAGTGGGAGCAGTGGGAGCAGCGGGAGCAGTGAGAGGGAGAGGGAGAGGGAGAGGGAGAGGGAGAGGGTGGTGGTGGTGGTTAGTGTTTAACGTCCCATCGACAAGGGAGAGGAAGAGGGAGAGGGATGAGGAATGGCCAGGACATGAAAGCAAAAATAAATACAGTTGCCACACTTATATTATAATCCAAAATCAATTACTTAATAGTTTGGTAACTATTGTTTCATCCTGGGTTCCTCCAAAGTGCAAGCCAAAGATACCCATAAGAAATCAAACAATGGAAACTTCAGGTAGGAATATCAGCATTGTAGGAAAAGATAGATTGCAACTTACCATAAAGATGACATATTAAGTTGCAGACATGCACAATAAGACATCACACGTGAGCTTTTTGCCACGGCGTGGAAAAGAGAAACAAACACCATTTTTTTCATTGTTGATGCCCAGAAGAAGCTCGAACATAACACCACCATATGAGATGACCAATGTAGGAAATGGAATAAGTGACGTCATGGTAAATCTTAATAATAAAATATAAAGGATAAAATCAAAATTTAAGTTTGCACGATTTCAAACCATAGAGCTTGGTCTGATTTGCTCATCTGGTTACATAGCTACTTTATTGTAACGTGCTGCAGAGACTGACAGTTAAATGTGATATAACATCCCTATAAATGCATTGTTTGTTCTATGATAGTTAATGACAGCACACACTTAACGGTCAGGCACCTACCGGCAGCACTGCATTTAGAATCCCATCAGTTAAATAGTAATCTTTGGAAAATATGTGACATTGTTCTCTCAAAGCCCTGTTGGGTAAATCTAGCAAACCCAAATATTGAAGGTAGTGCATGCTGCCATCACTGTTTATTGCATGTAGGGATTGTGAGAATAAGAAAATAGAGATTAGAATGTGTACAGAGATACATACAAAGTCATTTTTCCCTACCTCAAAAGATGAATGGGAAAAACACCCTAACACTGGCATGAAGCTTGCAGAGTGTATATGTAGACCAGATATAGGTTTATGAGTCATGTCCCAAGCTCAATAGACCCTCCATGACTGCCTCCTGCAGAGGAGCTAAAGGTGTTGGTATCAGAGAGGCTTGGCCAAATACTGTGCTTCTGAATGCAGAACATCATCCCATGATCATGAGCTAGTGAACACATGATGAAAAACCTGTATTGAAATACTGTTCAGCTGATACAAAAAACTGGTTTTCCAAGGTCATTGAACATAATTTGGAGGCTGGGCTACAAAGCAAATGTGCAGCTAATAAAGGAGGACCTTTATTACAAACATTGAATCTACCAACTCAATTGCAACTGGTGAACACAATTTTTTTCAACATCCCACTATTTTTGACAGGAAATAATGGTCTGGTAAAAATATATTGGCTATAAGGTGCCCATTTTAAACTCAAATATATCAAGTCTTCTTGCTGTGGTCACCTGTTTGTCACAGTATAAGTTTGTATTTTTCAATGTGGATTTGAAAATCTTCACAGAACATATCGTTGCCTAGATGCTGCCACCATATTTATGTCACGTGTAATGTAATGAAATCAATGCAATAACAATATCCCAAGAGAATATAGTATTTCCTGATGGGCTAATCTCCAGTACATATAACAGCAACATTGTGATTTGCGGAGAAAATGTGAGAGAAAGTATTTATAGGCAAATGTTCCTAAATAAGACAATCTCCTTTGTTTTGACTAGCCAATCCACAAGATCTAGCAACATGTAGCAGTTACATTCATGAAGAAATTATAGCTCACCTTTTTGTTTACCAAAGAAAACACATAATTTGGTTATGCCATTTTCCATCAATGTCTGCTTCACCAAATTTTGAGGGTCAGTGAGAAGATTAGCAACAGTTTGTTGAATCATTTCATGCAATGTCTGCAGCTCAGTTTCATAGCTTGGACGTGGTGCTTCACCATGAGGTGAAGACGATATCTGCGTATGTTCCAGGTACCTAGCAAGAAAAACATCAACAGAATATGTACTTTAATATATACAGCCATTGCATAAAGTTATCTTCAGATTATAAAAACTGCAGCATGAAAACACTAATGAACAACAACTAATAGTTCAAAATTAAAACTTTATTTCAAAAATGTTATCTATGAATTTAATTTTTTCAGTAGAATGCAATCATCAAACAACAAATCATAAATAGAAGGTTTACAAACCTTTGCTAACCAGGTCCATGATATATTTTTTATTAGTAATGGTGTAATTTCATGTCAAAGTGCACAAACACATGCCATCATGTAAACATTAAATCACAAAGGACAAAATAACGAGAGGTCAGTATGAAAGAGAAAAGGAAAAAAGATGATACACTGTGTCTCACAAAAGATACCTGGGAGGGGCCCCACAGGTTATAGAGCACATTTGCTGGTTGTTGAAACTGCGACTGGCAGTTGCCGTTATGCTTCATTCTCGGACACCAATACTTTGCACGTGCCCTCTGCTCTTTTTTTTTTTTTTATATAAGCACTTCAAATATTGATGCTAAATGTCATTATTGCAACTGCACCGAGTCCGGAGCTTTCCCTGTCCATATGTCACTGGGCTAGGTTCTGAGACAGAAACACCGTGCGTGTGTCTTCTACACTGTACGACTGAGTGTTTGGGTGTTTTGTTTTGAGTTTACTGTCGAGTTTCCATTTGGTATGGTATACACAAAGGATCATTGAGTATTTCTTGTGTTGAACTATGCCAAAACAGAATTGTATGTGGAATGTCAGCTTGAATTCATACGAAAATTTCCCAGTGTGTATGTTCCTAGTGATTCTACAATATGTAGATTAGTAAAGAAATTTCAATAGACTGGATGTGTGTTACACAAACAAAGGCCTATAGAACCTAGTGTTTTAACCGAAAATAAATTAGACAAGATGCGGGAAGCCTTGGAGAGAAGTCTGAGAAAATCTCTGTGCCATTTGGCATTTCAGACTGGTGGGTCAAGAACACCTATTCACAGAGCTGTGCAGAAACTGAAATTGAAACCATACAAAATAACGACAGTGCATCAACAGAGTAGCTCTGATACAGTTGCTCGACGTCATTATTGCAACTGGCTATTACAGGCTGTGCACAATGGGGAAGTTGATCCTGAGATTCTTTTCCTCTGATGAAGCATGGTTGCATTTGTCATGGAACAAATATTCTCAGAAAAATTTACACTGGAGCTCTGAAAATCATTATGAATTACATCAACAACCTCTGCATTATGTGAAAACAGGAGTGTGATATGCAATTAGTGGAAGATGAGTAACTGGAACAATCTTTCACCGTGAAACAATACATTCTGACAGGTATCAGAACAATATACTGCATTTTTTTTTTTTCTTTTTTAGAACTAACATCTAACAGAAAGATGTACATTTATTTCATATAGGATAATGCAACACCACACATTGCCAATATGACAGCAATATGAAGTGTTCCTGACGATAGGGTAGTTGTCTGGCATCCTCATTCTCCAGATATAAATCTGTGAGAATGTTAAAACATAAAATGTATGCAACCAATCCGCACATGCTCAAAGTGTTGGAAGACAGGGTTCAGCTAGTCATTGCCCAGATTGCGAGTGTTTGCAAATGTGTTCAGGAGATGTCAGGCTGCTCTTACCACAGGAAGGGGGGGGGGGGGGGGGCATCATTTTGAGCACCTACTGTAAATAAAGGTAAGCTTAAGTTAATCAGATGGCAATGTTGTTTACGCCAAACTCTGGGGAAGCGCACACATAGCCAACTACTGGCAGATTAGTGTCCGAGAGTTGGGCACGGCGGTGGGCGGTGGATGCAGAGGCGGCAGCCAGTGGCTATGCCATGCTACCCACGGACCCCTCCTAGACGTCTTTCATGAGACACCCAGTATTTTTGATAAATATAGCTGGCTGGTCACTACAGAAAACTTGGTGAGCCAGCTACGTATTATGCACAATAAATAAAGCATAGCTGTCAGTATTAAATCCTACAACACTTTTAAGACAGAATGGATACACTTATTGTTCACGGACTACTCTCTCCAAAGACAGCTGATATTCATGTTGATGGGCTGGGTGCCTACATTTACATACTGCTCAAACATTCCAAGTATGTCTATTTGTTTATTAGGCATACGTACTGGGCTTGACCAAACTGTTGTATGTAGTATATCTGCAAGATATACACCAGTTTCTTGCACTTTTCAAGCCAATGTGTGCATGTTGGGTTCTGAAACAGCTTGCTTGTGATATGCCTTCTTGCAGATTATCACATTGAAGTTTCATGAATGCCTCTGTAGTTTTCTTCCAGCAAGAACATAAATCCATCACAAATTATGTCTAGTTGGTCTATGAGGTTATTTATTTATTTATTCCGTCATACCAAGATAATACTGATTCCAGACAGATGAGCTGTACTTTACAATGGCTCACAAGAGCATGCTGGAAGTTACTTGCTGTATGGGAAGCTACACCTCTCTTGAACACTCCTAATACATTGCAAATAGGCATATGCATTTCACATAACGTGTTTCTTGTTAAAGTTGCATTTTACATCATTCTGACTGGTTACACCAAAGCATTCAAGTGATTTCACTGACTGATGCAAACAGAACAATCCAAATTACTTCCCAAAGCATGTGTGCATCATGCCTCAGTTCAAACAGATCCAGTTAATGACCAAGCACTGATCTTTGGCCAATTTGTTAAATGTTACCACAGCTCTCATAAGAGATCACCTCTTTCTAAACAATAGCATTGTCTGCAAACAATTCTACCTGCCAGGAAGAGCTTGATCTAGTCATAAATGTGACTGAACATTCTTTAATTTTGTACCTTATTCATTAACCAGAAGTATGCAACAATATCAAAAGACATATGAAAGTCAGGAAACAGGGCAATAGCTTGAGCATCCTTCACATGACTGTTCCTTGTTCTTTTCCCCCCACAACAGTGCTGCAATTTTTATTTACAGTCATACAAACAGAGTTACAAAAACCAATTACGCAATTTGGAAAATTTCCTAGACATTGTAAGGCAGCCCCCAGAATGATAACCAGACCAGAAACAAATGTAAAGGATGTATAAATTTCATCTCCAACTGACAAGTCCAGCAACTGACTGGCAATACAGTTATAAATAAGCACCAAATGGTGGGACAATGTAAACAAAATGCTGGAATAATGTGTAGGTGTCAACAGACCAAGTTCATGCTTCATACTCATTGTCTTTTCATTTATTTATACTGTAGCACCAAAGATTTGGGACAATCTCATATTAAAAACTTCCTGTACTGAACAAATGTTCCAAAAAAGTTTAGGCTCTCCTTCAATATCATACAATCTTTTTGTTTCCTATGAATGCACAATGTTGAAAGATCCTTCATAATATTTTATTTTTGCACTTTCAAGTCTCAGTTGTTTCTCACTTGTAGATATTCTTCTGTTAAAAAAAGGAATGGCATAGAGATCAAGGTTGTTATTCATAATATTCTACAGCCATATGCTGCAAACCTCTGTGAAGTGGACAGAAGAAGTTACTTCCCTCATTAACATAGTGTTTCCTCCTGTTGCACTCACTTAAAGAGTGAGGAAAGAATGATTTCGTAAATGGCACTGTGCTTGCAGCAATTACTCCATCCCTCTATCAGATTCTTTTTTCAAAATTTCTGTCATTCTCTCCCAGAGCCAGTCAATCCTGTTACCATTTGTTCCGTACTTCTTTCTGTAAGTCCAATCTCCCCCATTAGACCGATCTGGTATGAGTCCTACACATTTCAGAAATATTCTAGAATGAGTCCCATGAGTGTCTTGTACACAGTTCCTCTGGGGATTTGCTGCATTCTCCCACTATCCCATCAATGAATCATAGTCTGCCAACTGCTTTACTTATGACTGAGCCTATGTGATCGCTCAATTTTATATAATCACAAATTGTCAAACACCTTTATCTTTATGAGTTGACTGATCTCAGCTGTGTATATTGGCATTATAGTCAAAGAATTATATGTTTTTCAGTTTTGTGAGGCACAAAATTTAAATGTCTGAATATCTAATGCAAGTTACCAAACTTTGCATCATTTTGAAATCTTTTCATGATCTGACTGAATATTTGTGTAACTTTTTTCAGATAGTAGTTCATTATAAATAACTGCATCATCTGCAGGAAGTCTGCAAAGCCATTAATACACAACATGAAAACAAGGATCCTAACACACTTTCCTGTAGCCTGCCTTAAGATATTCACTCATCTCTTGATGGTTCTTCATTCATTCATTCTGAGGCTAAGACACTTCAATACATTCAGTGTCTTCTGGGCCCTTGCCTTAAGGTCCTTTATGTGTGGTAACAAGGACAGTTTGAAGTCAAAAATAAGGCCTAGAAACCTCACATAGTATTTAAAATGAATAATGGTGTCCCACATTTGCAAGTTAGATAAATAAGAATTACAATGAGAATGATTAAACTGCATGGGACTCCTTATTGTGAACATGATACTATAAATAGTTATGGCAGAGAGGGTGACCAGCATTCTTCTGCACAAAAGTATCTGACAGCGCATTACCAACTCTGTATCAAAAAACGTGTCCTGAGGAGAAGGACCAAATGAAGATGGGGAGGCGGCCACGAAAGCCCCATTGGTGTAACTGACTGAGAATACTCCGCCTCCAAGTGATGTCATATGCCTTACTGAAGACAAAAGAATAACCCCCCCCCCCCTCCCCCCACAATTCTTTTTTTTGTAGAAAAACCTGCTGAGTTTCCACCTCTAGCAGGATCAGGTTGTCTACAGTTGATCGACATCTCCTGAATCCTCAATGACAGTAGTTAAAGAACTCCCTGGTCTCTGATATCCAGACCAGGCGATGGCTGTCCATGCACTCTAGGGTCTCTCCTACGCAGTTCATAAAGGCAAGGCTCTGATAAGTACTGCGACACATTCAGTCCTTTCCAGGTTTGAGGAGAGGTATCAAAATTGCCTCCCACCATGAGTTGGGGAATTGGCCTGTCAGCCGTACTGAATTAAAACATTATTGCTGTACTGAATTAGAACTTTGTAAGAGAATTTCCCTGGACACGATTTCCAAATGCCGCAGCATGCGGTATTGGATTTGGTCATGACTAGGTGCTGTATCACGAGTATCACACAGTGCTGAGTACAGCTCCCACATGGACAATGGGCAGCTTTACGACTCTAAACTGGTGGACCAGAAGTCCAACTCAACCTTCTCGATGGTGGAATGGTAAGGATGGAACACTGGATCATGGCTGGCAGTGGCAGTAGTCTGTACAAAATGTTCTGCCATTTTCTGTGCAGTGTCTTCAGTAGTTGTTTGGAGACACCCCCATTTCACCAATGCCACTTTAGATAACTAACTGCCTTTACTATAAATCCTTCTTACAGCTTCCCATACTGCTGCAGAACAAGTGGAACAGTTGATGGAGTCCAAGAATGCTTGCAATGACCTTTTATTGCTCTTCTTGACAATACATCAAGCCTTCGCCCTCAGTAATTGAAAGTTTGCAAGATTTTCCGCTGTTGCATGGCATTTAACCGCTGAAGAGCCACATGCCTGAGCCAGATTACTAAATAACACACCACAGTCCACTGAGGGATAGACTGCCTCCTAAGAGACCTGAGGTGGAGAAGTCAGCAGCATGGTGCATCACTCATATGATGTGGTCCACCCACTCTGTCGTGGCATTCAAACTCAGCCAGTCCCTGAACAGCATCCAGTTGGCTCTGCTGATCATCCACTGTGGATGCAGAGGTAAACAGCGATCCTCCAACACACATGAACTTCAACTGCAACCGCCTGTAGGTCAGTAGCCAGGGGGAGAGAAGATGAGTGGTGCGCCTTATTGCCAAACACAATGACCCTCCATTGGCCCTTTCCCCAGACAGGTCTTCCTTTTGATAGACCACATAACTCTGCAGTACAGGAGCTTTAGACGTTTTAAAATGTGTTTCCTGCAAATGTAAGCACAGGAGGTGCTCCTGTGCTGGGAGTTTCAGTTCCCCCATAAGTGTCCTCAACCTATAAATGTTTGACTCTAGTATGGGAGCCATCTATCATGGAGGTAGAACTTCAACCTGTCTTTCCACCTGGGAGGGGAGCCCACAATGAGGGGAGGCTCAGTCTTAGGGTGAGATGATTGCCGAAGTCCGACATCAAGGTGCATCTTCTCTGAAGACGAATCAAGATGCATCAGGGAGAATGATGCCGAGACTGTCACACTGTTTGCACTTGACACTTTTCCTTTGATTTTTTGTCCTGGGTAGGCTTCAGCACCACAATTGCCACTCTGGTAGTGGCTGCACTAGACGGCAAGCCAACCTGAACCTTTGCAGAGGCAGGGAGCTCCATAACAGCACTAACAACAGCCTTTCCGATGTTCAGGGGCAAGGTATGGGCTTCAAATAATTTCTGCAGCACAAGTGCACTGACAAACACAGGTACTTGTGCTGACACTAGCAACTTCAGTTTGTGCAGCAGCATCCGTTTGCTACACCAGCTGTTTAAGAGCTGAAGCAAAGGAGGCAGCGAATGTGCGTGGCTGCATTACCTTAAAGATCTTTTTGTCTCCATCATAAGGGATGCGCTTTGTCATTTTTATCTCTTGTATCTTTCTTTCTTCAAGGAAGGCATTAAGGCATTATAGTCCCTATTCCAGACATGGTGATTCCCAGACCAATTTACACACTTTGGTGAAAATGAGCAACCAATTCCTTTGTGGGTGGCCTTACTGCAAGTCCCACAAATGGCTTCTGCCTCACAACCAAGAGTAATGTGCACAAAGCACTGGCATTTAAAACAGTGCACTGGGATGGGGAAATAGGGCCACATCCTGAGGCAAGGGAAACCTGCCTTAACATACTCTAGAGGTTTCATGCTGTTGAAAGTGGGTACAAATGAGTATGATTTGATCAGATCACAATCCATCCTTTACATTAGATTTTGCACATCAACAATGCCTTCTTTGGCACACTCTGCTTTCAGTTCCTCAGTTGGGAATCTCAACCAGATCTCTGCACAATACAACAACTTCACTGTAGTTCGAGGTGTTGTGGAGTTCAGTTTCGATTGCATACTCCCTGAGGCACTGAGCTTTCCAGAGGTTCTTTAATTGCTGGGAACTAGACGTTTCTACCATCAGGGTCCTATTTCATACACACTTGACAGATTTTAAAGTTCCAGCAAGGTCTTCTAAACCTTTTTGGAAATAGAAAGGTGAAACTGTCTCAGAGTTGCCCTCTTTAAAATTTAACTATTAGAAACACATTCTGACCACCATCATGTGTTCTGTTACTAAATATTGAAAGACTGTGTAATTCCAAAGTTTGGAGCCCTCTTCTTAGCTCAGGTGTTGGTACCTACCAGCTGCCCATTCACTGTGCTGGGAGGAGTACCATCTTGGTCCCAGGAGCAGCTAGGGAAATAAGGGGGCACTCAGACAGAGCTCTGCATGCTTGAGTAAGCCTTATACAACTGAGGTGTGATCATTTCCTCAGAGGATGCCTGCTAATGACTGTTCCATCTCAACAGCCAAGCATCTCACTCACATGCACAACACACTATGTGATTGGGATTTTTTTATAGAGGTTTCTACCACTCTCATGATCCAAGTGGTCAAGCCAAGATCCCCATTCCCTGTGACACACAATATTTCACTCCCATGATGCACAATGGTCACTGAAGCATGCCCAGAGCTTATCAGAGGACCAGTGGTGCTTAGCAGTCTCCAGCTCAGGAACCCTATAGTCACCAAGCAAACGAATACCAAGCCCCTGAAGGCAGCAGGAAGTTACAAGTTTAGTTTTTTGTGTGGTTTTCATAGTTTAATTCTTAAATTCTGTGTGCATTTCGTATTTAAGAGGTGAAATCTTGCATTTTAGTAATTGTAACATGTAGATCCCCCAGTCTGCAGCACAGTTGTCATTTCTCTTGAATGGCCAGCTACACAGGTCAGTAAGGCAATAGCCTCCATTGGTGACAAGTCAGGAAAATAGGAAGTTGCATATTTAGGTTTCTCAACATGCTTTTGTAGTTTACTCCTCAAGTTAGTTGTACTCCAGTGGATAGTACGTGTGCATGGTGCTGGTCGAAGTTCCCAACCAGCTGAATGTGCTTTTGGCTACTGTCAGTCATATTCAGGCTGCTGCCTCTGATCGCAGGAGTGTTGCAGAATCTGGTGTGTTGCATGGGACACATTAGGTGTTGCTTGTTTCGCCCATGGGCTTTGCTCCCAAGGCACTGATGCAACAGATCCATCCTCAGCACAGGGTGACTGGTGGATGCTAACATGTTCACATTGCTTGAGGTGGAGGGTCAATGTGGCTGGCTGTCTGACCTCGTCCATTCACTCTGTGAATGCTAGGTGCATTATGTAGCCCCTTGGAGAAATAGCACCCAGGGATAGAAAGAAAGCCAATGTGCACTCGATATGTCTGCCTGCAGGAGGGGGAGGGGGGGAGGTTTCACTTAAGGATGGCCACTGCATGGTTATCAAGTGTGTAGAGTGCAGTCATTTACAAGTTGTGGCCAAATGATTCCTCTAGCTTGAGTCCTGGGGACATTATCAGTTCATAAGGACAACTGGTGGAAGTGGAAGACTGCTGGCCTCATGTGTGGGGTGCAAGCACAGCTTACAACTTGCAGCATCGTTCCCAGCGTTCATCTGAGTCTTTTGCTTTGGTGTCAAGTTAAGGGTCTCAACCAAAGTCTCAATCAAATCTGTGAGGGTCTTGGCTACATATTTCTGGACCTGCATTATGAGGTGGAGAATTGTAGAACTCCCCTTGATAGGTCAGGGGTGCACTACACTAAGAAAGCAGCCACACAAGTAGCAGAGCCCTTGTGAGTGCACATAGGGGTTTATTAGACTAGGCGGTAGTTTGAGGTTCTCTGATAAACACTCACCAGGTGACATGAAGATAGAGAAATCAAATTGCATTCAGGGTAAAGACACTTTGACACTCAAAATTTTATCAATAAATTGTCGAAGTATTCATAAAGAAGTTCTTGCATCTACTCCCACCAACATATGTTTTGCATAAGGACCACAAAAATAAGAGAAATTAGGACAGTATGGAGGCATATAGAATGTCATTTCTCCCCTACTCTATTTACGGATTGAACAGGAAAGGAAATGACTAGTAGTGGTACAAGGGACTCTCCACCCTGCATCATGTGACGGCTTATGGAGTATGTATGCAGATGTGGATGTAGATGTAGAGTACTATTCGTAAGACTGATCTGGGATTCCATCCACACCTGGCGACTTATTAGTTTTCAACTCTTTCAGTTGCTTCTCTACACCAGGGATGCCTATTACTATGTCCTCCATACAGGTGTATGTGCAATTGTGAAACAAAGGTATGTTTGCACAATCTTTCTGCATGAATGATTTCTTAAATGAGAAATTTACAACTTCAGCTTTCCTTTTGCAGCCTTCTACTGCCACACTACAACTGGTCAGTGCGTGATTGGATAGAAGCCTGTGATCCACTTTGGTATTTGTCATGCGACCAGAACTTTCTTAGATTCTCGGCAAGATCTTCTGCTAAGATATGATGGTGGTAGTTGCATGCTTTATGCATTGATCTTTTCACAGGTGCATTAACTTGTACTAACTTCTTCATGTCATCATTTGATACGTGGTTTTGAGAGTGCTACAGTCTCTACTTCCTCGGCATTTTCCAAATTTTGTTATTAAACCATTACATATCTTTTTGTTCTTAATCCATGTACTTGGCACATAATTCTCCAGAGTGCAATTCACAAGCTGTTTAAAATTGGCTCATAATTCTTCCATGTCCATCACAATGGAGCTAAGTGATGTTCATTCACTTATCCTAACAACTGCTTATCTGCTCTCTCTATCAAAAATACTCTCCTAGCCTAATTGACGGATTATTAATTTTAGTAACCATTGCGCTATTGTGACATGCTCAACAATCCCTGTCTCTCTACTGACACCATCAATAAGGTCAGGCCTATTTCTAACTACAAGATCGAATACATATGGGCTATCAAACTAGCCACTCAAGACAGTTTTCAGAAAACGTGTTCAAAAGTACTTCACAAGTGTGCCTGTCCATACCACCTGCAATGAGTCCATAGATGTTCCAGTCAAAATTCAGCAGGTTAAAGGGTGTGGGTGGTGGGGTAGTGTTTAACGTCTCGTCGACAACGAGGTCATTAGAGACGGAGCGCAAGCTCGGGTTAGGGAAGGATTGGGAAGGAAATCGGCCGTGCCCTTTCAAAGGAACCATCCCGGCATTTGCCTGAAACGATTTAGGGAAATCACGGAAAACCTAAATCAGGATGGCCGGAGACGGGATTGAACCGTCGTCCTCCCGAATGGGAGTCCAGTGTGCTAACCACTGCGCCACCTTACTCGGTAGTAGGTTAAAGTCACCTCCAACTAATATGCTGCTATCTGAATATTTCTGCACTGCTGGGTGTAGTTTTTCATAGTGGAGTCAGGGGGGGTTGACAAAAATGTCCAGTAATTAACTTGTGTTCACTTAGACTTGTTTACAGGTAACTTCACAGCCAGTCAATTTTACCCTTGATAGATAAAATAGTTTTGTTGAAAGCAATGAACATCCGCCCTTCAGTGGCATATTCCCTGCCTCACTAAATATTTCAGAGATTTCTACTAAGGGTTTCAGCCAGCTCTCAGCTCCAAGAATAATTTGAGCTGACAGCTTTCCTGGAGATTGGTGAATTCAGGAATTTGTTACAAATACTTCAACAATTTACCGTTAAAATTTTTACAGTCTATAGTGGTTTTCTTTTTTTCATGGTCTGATTTTGCTCTCTATGTATCGAATGGTGAGCATTCATCAAAGGACCTCAAACTATCGTCTAGCTTTTATTTAAAAAAACATGTGCACTCCAAAAGTACACTGCTACCCGAGAAGCTACTTTTTTGCATAGTGCAGCCTTAAGCTATCAAGAGCTGCTCTACAATTCTCCACCCCATAATTCAAATCCAGAAATCTGCAGCCAAGACCATCACAGAATTGATGGATCATTGGTTCAGACCCTCAAACCGAGTCCAAATCAATGGACCCAAACAACTCTGATAACAATGCTGCAAATTATGATACCTGCTTGCAGCCCACGAGTCAGGCCAGTAGTTTTTACCCCTTCTGCCAGCTGCCCGAACAACCTGAGGATGACCTCATAACCCAAGTGACAGATGACATTGGTGCTGACTTGAGCTAAAACTTGCAGACTATTGCACCACACACACTCCACAGTCACTAGGATGGCAACTACCATATCTCAGACAAAGCTCCTGGCAGACACTGAACACTGGACAGCATACATAGGATTTCTTCCCGCCCATGGACACTATTTCCCTAAGGGGCTCCATAACACACCTACATTGGAGCCAACTAGCAACCGCTCCCCATGTGAGTGCTCGGACCCTGTCGAAGGAGTGGCCACTTGCCCACTCACAGGACAACCTCCACACTGACTCCTGAGCAGCGCGAACATGATACCACCTGCCACTCACCCTGCTGTGAGGGCAGATACCCCACATTGGGTACATTGCGAGGTGTCTTGGCAGTGTCCCATGCAATGCGCCATATTCTCCACCACTGCCATACCCCAAGGTGAACTCGACCACAGCAGGTGCGACGCAGGCTACAGAAGATGGAGGAGCATGCATGGCTGCTACCCATGATGAAACTCAGCCAGGCTCAACTCTCCGAGAGGTGTGAAGTGACAGGCGCTAAGAAAACGGAGAAGGGCACCATCCAGCAAAGAATCCATAACAAAGTTTTTCATTTGGGGCTTGAATGTGACCTGTAGTCATTCTGCCTCACGAATTGATTGAGAGTGGGAAGGCGGAGCCATAACATGAATGAATGCAATAATGGGAACAAAACAATGGAAAGGTGTGAAAAATGAACAGTGGTACAAGGTAACCCCTCAATAGAAAAAACCCTCAAACCGTGCGAATTGTGACCTCAGCCGATGTCGCCACACACTGGAGAATGTAAGGAAAGTGGGAAAATGCATCCAAAACCAAGATCCATTAGAAATTCCAGAAAGGAACTGCAAAATCTACATGGATGCATTCCCATGACTGGCACAGAGTGGGCCAGTGGGACAGAACACCCTGGGAGCTGTCTGTTGTTGGGCACACTGCTTCCAAGCCACGACAAAACGGACAAGTTCATCATCAATCCCTGGCCAAAAAACATGTTTGCTAGCTAACCACTTAGTGTGCGAAACTCCCCAATGGTCCTGGTGAAGAAGGTGCAGAACCTCACATTGTAACATGGGGGAATGACCACTCTGGGGGAGCGGTGTTCCACGGACAATAGCAAAACACCATCAAAAACAGAGAGGTGATATCATAAGGAAAAAATAGTTGCACAGGGGGTCCAAAGCCTGACCTAGCGGTTTATCTGGCCAGCCCTGTTGAACAAGCCAAATCACATGGTGGAGAACCAGGTCAGCAGCAACAGCAGACCCTATGTGCGAGTTCGTAATTGGGAAACCCTAACTGTTGTATTCAATATCAAGATGGAATCAAAGCAGTTCTTCATGATCTGAGTCTGGATCAGGACCCACAGGAAGGTGAGACAAGGCTTCCGCATTAGCATGTTTAGACATAGGTCGATAATGGATTTCATAATTATAGCAAGACAAGAACAACACCCAATGTTATACGTGGTGTACTGTCTTGACATGTATGGAAGTGTGAGGGATAAGGAATAAGCAAGGAAACCAGGGGTTTATGGTCAGAAATAAGGTGAAACTTAGAGTCCTACAAAAAACATGAAATTTCCGGAGAGCATAGGCTACGGCAAGAGCCTTTTTTTCCACCTGAGAGTAATGCTGCTGGGTCGGAGTGAGAGACTTAGAGGCAAAAGTAGCAGGTCGTTCAGAGCCATTGGTATATTGGTGTGCTAGAACCAAGTCGAGACTGTATTGTGATGCATCAGTCACCAAAACTATATGTTGGTCCAGAGAGAATGTAGCTAAACAAGGGGCCATGAGTAGTTTGGATTTCAACATTTGGAAAGCACGTTCACAATCCAGACTCTAGCAAAAAGGTACATTCTTGTGTAACATGGCATGCAAAGGATGGTCAAACTTGGCCACCCCCCCCCCCCCCCCCCGGTAGGAATTTATGATAGTAGGCCAGTAGGCCATTTCCCTAGAAAAGCCTGAAGCTCCTTCGTGGAGGAGGTGCAAGACACTGGAGGAGATGTGGTCTAGCAGAGAGCGAACCCCAACCTGCAAGACCTCAAACACCATGTAAACAACACAAGGTTGAAAAAAAACTGAGATTTCATGAGGTTACACCGTAAGCCTGTGGACTGTAAGATACAAAACAAAGAACACAAATTTTTGTAATGACAAGTGATGGAAGAGCCCATGACAACAATATCATCCAGATAATTAATGCAACACGGGACAGGTAAGATAAATTTCTCTAAAAAATCATTGGAAAATAGGAAGGGCATTAGCCACATCAAAAGGAACACGCAAATACTGATAAGAGGCCAAAAGGAGTATTCAAAACCAAAACTCGCCAATACTCTATGTCCACAGGAATCTGCAGATACACTTCAGACAAATCAATTTTAGAAAAGTACTGGCCACCTGATATTTTCACCATCAGTTCCTCTTGACGTATCGACAATTGACTGCACAGTGACAGTAGTACTGAAGTCAACACAAAGGCTAAGCTTCCCCAACAGCTTCCAAACTACAACCAGAGAGATGACCACTCACTAGCCATATCAGGCTGCACAACCCCCAGAGACTGAAGTCTGCCCAATTTGGCTTTTACTTGATCTTTCAGGGCAATAGGAATAGGACAAGGATGACAAAAATGGATTTCAGAGAAATATGAGCAGAAAAATTTATAGCACACCCTGTACCTTCTGAAAACAAGTCTGCAAGCTTCTCATTCAGTGTTTCCAATTGAGAATATGGTACCTGATTGGACAAAAGGTGAACTGTGTCAGTGATAGAAAATCCAAATGCCTGTAACGCGTCAATCCCAAACAAGTTCTCAACATTGGGATCAGCAACCACCAAAAATGTAATGAAACCACTGCCTTGTAAGAGGCAGATGCCATAAATTGCTCCAACAGTGCAATGTTCTGTTTGTTATAGCTGACCAGCTCCCACATAACTGGTGTCAAAGGTGATGAGCCTAAACTCAACATAGGTTTAAGAATTCAATAATGTCACTGCAGCACCTGTAGCTGGAGCACTTGGAGAAAAACACTTAACTCGATAAACAACTTGGGAGAAGTCACAAGCAATGGAGTCACACAGTTTACGTCCAGGTCCACATCCCAAGCAACAGTCGGTGAACAACACACAGAGGCAATGTGGCTTTATTCTGGCAAGCTTTACTAGTAGCCCAGTGCTCAGGGCATGCTGAACATTTGTGTTGGACAAAACAGAAAGGACAAGACAGAAACAGAGAAGGCTGATGCTGGGGCTGCAGTAGTCATGGCTGCTTGGACCAGTCTTGGTCTGCTCGGTGCTGGGCCTGCAAGTTTACCACTGTCACTACTGCTTCCTCGGGCAAACTACTGTCATCCTAGTGGAGACATCTTGTGACACTACTGCCACATCGCCCCACACTTCAATTTGGTCACCCGCTGCCTGATAAACATCAAAACATTATGCAGAGTAAAGCCCTCTGGCGCACTTCCTTGTCCGGAGCTAAACAGATAATTGCGTCACACACCACAGAGTCTGCATACAAGTCATTATGGGCATCAGTAATGAATTGACGCTTACAGCTAAGGCCGTGAAGCTCGGCTGCCCAGGACTTTTATGACTGGTTTGGTTTCTTGTGACATCAGTAATATTCTACTCACGCCGCTATGACATGCATTCATTTGGGACAGTAGTTGGACAATAAACTGCACATTTGATCAAAAGCAAGAGCTGCCAGTTCTTGTAAAGAGGCAGAGTAACTGATACACCTTAGGTGGAATCCACAATAGGAATAAGGCTTTGAACAAATTCAAGTCCGTCACACCAAAAGCCACAAAAGGCTGTCTGAGTCTTTTTTTGAAAGCTTCCCAATCCTCAGCTGAATCATCATACAAAGGAAAAGTAGGTGATTAGACTGGTGGAATGGCACTCTGTCCGTTAATGGACATCAATCAGGGCCAGTAGCATGACATCCATAATTACTAAACCTGATGAACCCACACTTGAACACTGCACACATGGAAACCGTTCCAAACTTGTTATCAATCACATAGGAACAAAGTAATACATTAAACAGATCCAAGTAACACAAACATGGCTTTATTCATAAACCCCTAAACAATAACAGAAATAAGCCTCTCCTGACTCCACACACAACAAGAAAGAAGAATCATATCGGAGGTGCAACATAAGTGATACACAGAGCAACTGATGTGGGTGATACAGACTAAAAGAATATAGTGAGAGTGGGTCAGTGCTACTCCATATGTATATAGGCGTGAGTCACTGGCACAAGTTGTGGAAAAGACCGTGCCATGTGCATGGTTCCCACAGGTGGCCTATAGTGGCTGGCCTGTGCTGATACAGTTGA
The DNA here is from genome assembly GCF_023864345.2 of Schistocerca serialis cubense. Taxonomy (NCBI): domain Eukaryota; kingdom Metazoa; phylum Arthropoda; class Insecta; order Orthoptera; family Acrididae; genus Schistocerca; species Schistocerca serialis. The sequence goes on from NC_064641.1 coordinate 674,951,507, forward strand.
TGGTTGATTTAAGTACACACAACTGGCAGCACTACACTGGGTGCACTCACACTCACACACACTAGTAGCATGATGCAGCAAATTGATTTTTAAGAATGCTCGAAAATCTGAGACTTTGTTTTGAATGCATCAGTATAGGCTCAGCAGTGAAAGGCACATCTTTAGGTCTTATACTAATATTTCGGCAAATAGTACAGCTACCATTACTGGACAGGATGGAAATCACCTAATCTAAAAAGACATTTTGTGCACCCCACACAGTCTGCTACCTAAGTTGCAGCCTCTGATGTGTAGTGCATACCGGGCCCATTTTCAATCCAGTGGCATAAATCAAGAAAGCCACAGCCTAGTATGTGACAGAACATTCAAAGTTTCTCATTCAAGCCTTCTACTCAACTCAGAACCAGGGGGCCACAGTAAGTTATGGAGGCACTGCTGCCGATTGTGAGTTTTGTTGAAACTCTGTGAGGATGGCTGACAATCTTTGTGTTTTCTGCTACTCACTGGAATGATCCAAGTATCACCCATGAGCTCAAATGACAGGCAATGTCTGTTCCAATGTGTGTCACAATCTGCTGCTAGTTACACCCTGCTCTCTCAATGGCTGCCAAAACAGCCTCTTCAACATGCTGAATGAGGCCTCCAGAGATACACACGGACTGCACTAGGTGATCTCAATCATCATCATTTACCTCAGATGTGGAACTATTCACTGTAATTTCAACTTCCAACAATTAACAGACCCTTACCCTTTTACATTTGTCCAACCCAAACACAAGAAAAGCACACTTCCCTACAGGTGAAGCCTGTTACAGTGGCTCAGATTCACAGCCAGTGGAGACAGCACCATAAACCTGTTGGTTAGGTGGATGAGTATTGTACCTCAAGTTCACCTTGGTCCCAACCTCCCCTGTATAGGACCCTTACACAGACCACTGATTCACCACTCATAGTCCACTTGTCGAGCAGTGACAGGCCCAGTATTTCCTAGAGACGACACAGTACCCAAAGGGAAAGAAAGTACTTGAGGTAGCTTTGGTGTCTCCAGTATGTGAGTCTCAGCAGTTTGCCTAACCCAACCACCTGCAGCAGCTTTCTACTGCTTGACAGCAGTCAGCGCAATTTCCAGTGGCTTACAAAAACCAACTGAGCACAGCATTCACAGAGGAGTTACAATTCTGACTAGTGGAATGTGTATCTGAGCAGCAAACATTTAGGGCCTAATTTGAAATTAGCCTCCGTGATTCTTGTTTAATTTCAGGAACAGTTACACAATGAGGCCCTTTTAAGAGGTGAAACTACAACACCCAAGGAAGTAGTTTGTTTCTAGAAGTTACCGATTTCCTAACAGTATTAAAAGTTTTGTGGCAGGAACTTTCTTTTAGTTGAGGTTGTGTTTACTCACAGAATTTCATAACAAACTCATAAGTAGTGGAATTTAATGACAAAGCCAGGCAGTATACACTGTTATTGAAAGATTAAGTTAATTGGAACAGGATATGACAGTTATACTATGTATAAACACACCACAGCAGCTGACTCTGTATGAGTTATGTTTACATTGCAACTGTGAAATATTAAACAATTCCACTGATCAGCAGAAAAAGGTGGAAATATTGCACAGATAATGTCAAAAATTCTCAAGGATAAACATTTAATCATATAGATGTTCACTCAAACTAGGGTGACTGGATGAACAAAGATACTATTGTAAATATTTGGGGAAAGCACAAATGTGATTCAGAACTGATGATGTAGTAGGCCTACAAATTTCGTGCAGCACTCGTTAATATCTGAAACAACACAATTTATCATGACATTACATACACCTTTGATTACAATACAAACCTGAGAGCTGTTTCTGCAAGTTCTGCGATGTTTTCTGCATATGCTGCTCTCACTATGACTGCCTCATCATGTGTGACCTAGAACAAAGAACAAAATATAATTATGTAGTACAAGAACATACTGTCATTCCAAGAAAAGCCATCAAGGAACAAGATGATCTAGTAATGAAAGATAATGACAAAATGATTCATGAAACCAAACATATAATTAGCCTCTTTAACATCACTTTCTAAATGTAACTTAGAACGTCAGTATGATCAGTTCAAATACAAAAGCATGGCAATAGATGTGATAATCAGTACCACAAGCATTTAATCGTTTCAAGACCAATACAACTTTTTCCAGGGAAATACAAAAAAGGTATCTTTTCAGACACACTAAACTGTGCCTCTTTAAGAAAGGTAGGACAATTGACATAAAAAAATCAACATATTTGATTCTTAAAAGTTTTGAAAAAAGTAATGTATTTGAGAATGGTTGAATATATCTGCAAACGTAAGATACTGGCCATCACAATTTAGGTTCCAGAAGTGCCTCTCCACTGAATGTGCCATCTGCCATTTTGCTGACAGTATATTAAAATATATGAATGACTAGATTTCTGTTACTCGGATTTTCTGTAAGCTGCCTGAGGCATCTGACTGTGCAAATCACAGAATTAATTTTTAGACATGTAACATTTTTGATGTTTGAAGTACTTCAGGTGTAACTGATAGAAAGCAAACAGTCATGTTAGAAAGCTCATACTGCTCTTATGCTGGATGTTCTTCTGACAGGGGAAAAATCATTACTGGTGTTACACAGGGTTCAGTTCTGGAAGCTTGCTGAATGTAAATGACCTCCTATCTCGCACTGATGCAGGAGAAATAGTGTTCATAACCAAGCCCAACACAACTGCAACAACAGAAGGAGCAATAAATGAAATATTCAAAAGCTTGTTGGTTGGTTCCCAGTAAGTGTTCATTTAACTTGGAAAAAACACAGTTCATTTAATTCTGTACAAGGTAAGTTGTATCACCACCAATACAGCAGGGTAGAAAGGAAATAAGTAAAACTGGTTGTTCGAAATTCCTGGCTGTGCATACTGATCAGAACTTGAAATAGAATCACATTTTGCAATTTTTCTCAAACACTTGAGTTTAGCAACAATTGCTTTACATGAAACTGCTGATTTTGATGCTGAAACCATTAGGAATACCTTCATTCACTGACGTCATATGCAATAATCTAGTGGGGCAATCCCACACATGGACACAAGTATTCATTGCACAGAAACAGGTTGTAATAATGATGTCTAGACTCCAACCTCAAACTTCAGGTAGACAACTATTTAAAAAATTGGGTATACTAACAACAGCCTTGCAAAATCTTTACTCTCTTATGAAGTCTGCTGCAGAGGATCAGATAAAATTTTAAAATAATGGCAGTAGTCATAATGTAGTGCAAGGAACAAAAGTACTCCACTACCCACGAATTAACCTTATTCTTGCACATAAAGGAGCAAAGCATGCAGCCATAAAAGTATACAACCACCTCTCTTTTGAATGAATGGTGCTGGCAAATGACTAATTTTCACCTTAAAACTCATTCTATCCCATCTGAACAATTAGTATCTGTATGTGACAGGGTTATACTTATCAAATTTTGTTGCTTTAAAAAAAAAAAAAAAAAAAAAAAAAAAAAAAAAAAAAAAAAAAAAAAAAAAAGTCCAAGCGTGTTAACAATCAACAGTAGCAACATTTTGACAGAGGAGAATTAGTTTATTTGTGAACATACTGACACTTTCCACATCATAGCAAGGTGTCATAAATGTTATCCATGGCACATAAGGTAAAACCAAATTAAACTAAAGTGGACACTGAAACCACTTCACCCAGTGAATATCTCAAAGGAATACTTTGAGGAGCATACTTTCTGAGACTCTGGTAATATTTTTAAGCAAGCTTTCTTATATCTGAGATTGTTACTTAGATATCAATCACTATTAGATTTCTTTAGCTGCTTTAGAAGTGAGCATTTTCTGTCCCAAGAACTTAACCAACATTTCCTTTGGGTTATCAGATTCCAATTATTATATTATTATTTTGTCCAACAATCCAGAGTTCAAAGACACATAAACAGCAAATAAGAGAAAGAATTGTTGTCTCACTCCACTAAAATGTATAAAATAATAAATGTAAGAAGTTTGTATGAACATTGGTCTGAGGATAAACAGCAATATTGGCACATCTAATCTGCTTACAAGTGGCTGACACTGTAGCTTCTTTTTAAGTCTTAGGACAGCACTGGAGTAACATAATGGGGAATAGTATTATCTACCATCTATGATTTTTACGCTCTTCCAAGCACAGCTTTGCCTGCAGACCTTTCTTTTTCTGTGGAGCTACTGACTCATCAATGACGCACAACATAATACACACTTACAGATAGACAGTGCTATATTACTTAAGACAGTTCAAGTTTTTTAAATACAACTATTTCAGCTCCATTAACATGACACTTTCTGACTCAAAAGCAAGAGTGCTGGTGTGAGACTTTCCTGAAGCTTGGATTTTTTGGGACAATAGTAGATGAATGAGAGGTACTGTCGCAACGGGCAACACACTGTATCATACACATCATGAGTGCATTGTATCCTCAAAACACAATGCTCAGTCATCTATATCTGCATCTACACCTAAATCTACATCTACACCTATACTCTGCAAGTCAAATTACTGTATGTGACAGAAAGTACTTGTACTTTACTTAACACTACCATTTTCCCCTTTTCCTGCCCCATTCACACATGATGGATGGGAAGAATGACTTAATAAGTTTCAGTATGAGCTTTAATTTCTCTGATTGTTTTCCACTGAGGTCATTTTGCACGATGTTTGTGAAGTTCTTCTTTGAACGTACACTCTCTGCCTTTTAGAAGCATATCTCTCTCATGATAGAGAACACCCTTCTTTTAGAATCTGCCAACGGAGTTAGATACCATCTCCATAACAGTGTATGCTTACTAAACAAATCCATGATCAACCAAGGTAGTTATAGCCTAGCCATTACTCACACAAATTTTTCCTCAGAAGCTGTGATTCCGTTGACATTGGCCGAAAAGATGGTGTTAAAAGTAGGCTATTGTCAATAATTTAGTCTAAACCAGATTTGCAGTTCGAATACTTCCGTTGCACTTAGATGTTAAATAAACTACTGTTTATGGCCAGATCAAGTGTCATCTATTATAATCATAGTAGAGATAACTGGATAGGTACATAATGCACTGACATCAAGCAACACAGTTCAAATGCAGTAACCCAACAGTGACACAATTAAGCACAGTTACTGCTTTGTGGCCAGTAAATCATTAATACAGTCACTGTACCAGTCACTCATCTCACTGTCCTTCTAAGCAGATAATCAAATCAAAACAAATAAAATATGATCAACAAGTACCATTTGGAAGTAACACAGTTCACAGTCTGATCCTATTGCCAAAGTGAGCTTTACTGAAGTATGGCACAGTCCATTATAATAATTACACACTCAATGTCCAACTAACCATTTAAACAGTCAATAAATCATTGAAAAAACTCTTGGACATGAAATTTAGATAAAATATGGTATATTTTCTGACTTTTAATTTATAATACATGACTGCAGTACATTTCCCCGTATCAGTCAGTGGACATAGATTTTGTATTCATAACTCTCCAGAGACTGACTTAAATGGCCTCCAACATGCCTCTTTTATAAGGTACCATTAATTAAAACTGAAGTTGCCCATTGTTGCTCACTAAATTTTTCACAAATTGCAATGAAAGATTTACATTTCTTATTAAATTAATAGTACATGAAAATCTATTCAACAAGGAGTTTTAGATACAATGATAATTTGTACTGAATTATCCGGGTTAGTTTGCATAAATGTGGGATTTTATTGCAGTAATAATGTTTTACTTACAGATCTTAATTACTCTAAAACCAAATGACTGCAAGAGTTGCTAACATATTTTCGTCTCTGGGTGTATGGAAGCATTAGATAGTTACGTAGTTTATTCATCTACCTTATCAAAAAGTTGAACAAACCTTGAGACAGTATTCGAAATCTTCAGATACTGTGTACATTTTGTGTAAATGACTCTATCGAAGAAACCACAAAATTTAAAAGTAATAATAATTTTGCGAGGAAGAAAAATTTAACAGCTGGAAAAAATTCACCTGCTTTGTTACATGCACTTCTGTGGATCCTGCCTCATTGTAAGGCCACCAGACTACACTTAAAAATAAATTGCACAAGTGGTTTCACATTACAAATCTGCCCAAGCTCACTACATACTACTGTATTGTTTTTGACGACAAACATGTCTCCAAAATCCTGGTAAAGTCTGTTAGTAATATATATTTCAAATGTAATTTTAAACTTTGTGGCTATTCACTTCTGGTTTCAGCCACGTTTCTGCCACAGTACCATGTGGACATCATTATCAATTTATGAACACAACTAGTTCTATGACCTTTCCATGGATGCTCCTGCAGTTACGAAACAATATATTAACAAATTATTTTCTCCAATTTGCAATGACAGCTGTTACTCTCTGTAAATAATGGTACTGATATTCTCCCCTCTCTTAAATTTGTACATGCCTCAATGAACCTCTGGAGGGGTTTCTCTATCCTAAAAAAACTCACACATGCACATCACATGTAGTTAGTTATCTCTGCAACCCCTTCCTGTGTGTAGTGTACATCTGACCTATTAAACTGGGTCTTACAATTCTGCCCCTGATTGAAAAGGTTGTGAAATTCACCTTCAGTACTGTCACAGAATCATCAAAGCTCCTGGTTTATGACTTCCACTCAGCTCCAAATCTGACAACTTTAATCCATTCTGGAAACAAGGCTGCATCAAGCAGCTCAGCTTCCCCCCATTTGCAAGGTTAAGGCATGGTTCACACTGAGATGATATGATATGCTACACGACAGGTTGCAATAAAAGTTGCATGATGCAACTCTTATCGGTGCAACTCTCGTGTTGCCACATATACAATACGAATGCGATGCAACCTGCATTACAACAGACAACAAGAGAGCACAAATCATGTTTGTGGCTCAGTTGCAATCATGAGCTCTTCTGAAGACAACTTTATTATGGCTTATCATTATTTAAAGCTCAAAAAACTTAAAAAGGAAAGGAAGTACTGGGTGCATCCATACAATGCTTTCGATATCAAACATAGTTCTGCTGTGGTGTTTTGTCAATTCTCTCAATATGAACATAAATTTCACGAGTCCTGCAGAATGGGCATGAATTCTATAGAATGAGTCCAGACAGTTTCCTCTTTTTGGAGCCACGAGTATCAGCTACTCTGACACAGAGGGAGAGACATTTTCAACATGCTATTCCTTCTGCTGTGAAGGTACATTGCGGAAAGAGTGTGAATGACATTAAGAATGCCACCAATAAAAGTTTATTTTTTGTAGTATCACTCAGTGTAGTAGGCTATTCAGTGAAGTATATATGCAAATAATGGTTACAAGTTAAAAAGCTACAGCTGTTCAGTTTCTTAAAGTACAATGTGATTCAGATTCCGATGTATCCACAACAAATGTTCCAGATTTGAAGTTAGATCAGTCATCATCAATGTTGTAGCAGTGACTGGTGAATTCTGTTTAGGGATAGACAAAGTGTTTGAAATGAACGAAGCTCATGATGAAGAAAATTCCAATGTTGTCTTCTCACCTTTGTCCAGCTGCTCATTTAAAGGCAACAAGAATTTTTTTTTCTTTAGATCTCTTCTACATCTGTCACTAAGTTTCTTGAAATCAGGGAGTATGGACTGAAAACACATCCAGTCAGCATCATCAGCTGATGATTTCATTAAGTTTTTTGACTTCCACCCAGTCAGCAAATGCTTTCTCAGCATCAATCTTGCTCACTTCAGCTTTACTGAGGGAAGGTGGTTGTACCACCCCCATCACATTCAACCACCATGTCACTTGTTTCTTCTAACATTTGGCAACTTCCCATTCCCTGTGAGTCGGTGGCAGACAGCGTTGCATCATAACTGCCATGTTGTCTTGATCTTCTCAAGTGGAGTTACATGCGCAGAAGAGGAATACACACTGATGTACAGACAAAGAAAAGAGATATGGGGGACCAAATAATATGGTTTCTTAACCGTAGACAACTTTTACTCAAAGCTGCTTTTTAAATATACTGAAACTGGGGCTTCCTCAGTTTGTAGACCTGCGATTTATGTTTTCAGAACCTTAAATGGGGGCTCCTCCATCCAAGTTTTGAATGAAGTACTCTTTAGACTATGATTAACATTTTACAATCACTGCTAAAATCAATAGGTTTGTTACCTGAATAAGAAACTGGAACAAAAAAAAAATAATCAGTTAAAAATGATAGTACAGATTCCACAGCCAGTTCTTAACTGTTTCTTACATTTCTGTCACTAACTTCCTCCACTCCAAGCTGGTCACATCTGCCTTCGAATATGATTTCATTTTGTAGCCCCACAGACAAAGGCTTTCTTCAACAAGCTGGACAAAACAGATCATTTTCAAACAGTCCTCTTCTGTTTTGACTATATGCAGCACAGAAAGAAACACACAGTATAAGGTGCGTTTCCAACTTGAAAGCACACACTTCAGTGAATGCTTCAGCATGTATCAGCAGCATATGAAAAAGAGAAACATGAGGCAGCTCCACACAGTGTGGTATGCAGCCACAGTGTCAAGCTGGGCACTCTGTATCTTGTCATTGTCAAATGTTGAAATGTACCGTGTATTTACTCGAGACAGTGGAAAGAAGTACAGCAATCCTTCCAGCATTAAAAATAATTTTAATATGTTAGCTGCATTTCTTACACAGCAATATATGCCCTAAAATGTGCCAAACATAAACTGGCCAGCAAATATATTTTTCACTGTGAACTTTTCAAAATATGCAAGGTGTTATACTTTACTTTGAAATATCATAATAACTACGGGCAATAGTGAAAGTGAAACAAGTTCCTTATGAAGCTCTGATATCAGACCATAAGTTGTGAAAAAATCAATTTTTTTATCATACAGTTTTCTCAAAATTGAATGAGAAAGACTGCGATGTGGAGTAGACACACAAAACTCAGAACAATGGTTTTCAATTTTTTAGATGAAAAATAAAAGTTTTACAGACAAACTAACTACAGAGATGGGCTAACTTTGATCCATCTTTGTAAAACAACTTCCCCCCCCCCCCCCCCCCCCCCACACACACACACACACACACATGGGATGACTTGAAATTTCCCTCCCTGTGTATGATATATGAGTTTCGTGGAGTAGCCAGTATGCCCTGTCGGGGTGGGCTATGTAACAGCGATACGTATCAGTATTATGTCACTGTTGTCCCAGTGTGAACCGGTTAAGTCTCTTCCACTACATTTCAGCGTGCTCTGTCGATGCAGATTGCTTCAGGGTTGTTTCGTGTGTCGCATTGCATATCATATCTCACACTGTAGCATCTCAGTGTGAACCACGTGTAATTGTCTTCACCAATTCTGCCAGCCGCCCTTAGGAAGCAAGGATGACCTCAGAACCCAGGTGGTACGTGTCATGTGTCAACTGTCACCTGTGCTGACAGGAGTGATGACCTGCAGACAGTTGACCCCAGTTAACTCAATTACTGCCAGCAGAGCTTCCTCCACATTTGAATGTGACACCTAGAAAGCAAACAGAGTGAACACGCCTTCCTTCCCAAACTGCCTGCTATTTCCCTAAGAAACTCTATCAGTCACCTCGTATTGGACCTCCCAAGGACCAGTAAACACACCCTCTACACTTGTCCAGAGAGGGATTGTCCCCATTCTCAACAGGCAAGGCATCGCCTCCTGGTTCAAATGTACTCTCGGTAATGGGCAAGACTGCAAAACATCTTAAGGCTTACAGAGACAAGCATGTGGCCAGTACCCACTTTCATCTTCCACCCAGAGATTTGTGAGACTGCCACTGTTCATCATTCACCCCAAGTGAGAGTGAAACAGTCTGGCCAGGTACACTGGAAGGTGCTGTGACATCAGGGAGCCCAGACAAGACCAAAAGTGCAACAGCTTTCTATACAGGTGCCTCAACACCACTTTAGCCCAAGGCAGTAACCTGAAGTCTGTCAACGAAGTTTTCAACTGTTTCTGGACAGTGACCAAGCGCCCTGCATCCGTACTCAACAGGCACAATCCCTATAGATCTTCTTCTTGCTTTCAGAATCACATTAAGAAATATACTACTATCTCATGCAGTCACTAGATATGGTCTAAGTACTGCTGCTACAATCAAATCTTCCAATCATTTTGGAGGATTGGAGATATAGTGAGCTTGTTCAAATTAGACATCTAGTCAACTTGGTCAAGAATCCCATAAGATTGTGGATGAATGTCATTAAGGTACTCAATGTGACTGCAAGCCACTGCACATCAAGGAGACACAATGCTGCACTCTGCAGTGATGTTTGCATTACTCCAGAATGTCTGCTTGAGGCAGAAAGGTAAATCTGGAAAAACCAAATACAAATTGGATAAAGGTTGTGTGTTCAGTTTTGGATGAACTAGATTACTGTGCAATACATGTGGATTCAAGGATAGCATCACAAGCAATACCATTGAAACTAGGAACAATGATTCTCTTCTGAAAAGATCTGAGACTCTTGAGCCCTTCTCAAAACCAATACTGGCCACAATACACTCGGCAAGTGCACCCAGCACTGAGACTACCAGATGGAACACACAACACACAGGATGAAAGTGCAGCTGCTCACACTACCCTCCCCACAGTGCTCTTGAGTGTGTTGAGGGCTGCAGGGCACCACCTATATAAGGACAAAATATATGCTATTTCAACACTTTGATGAAAGCAACATTTAGCAAAATGTCACTTCTCTTCTAAACTCAGGAACTTTATATGTGTTTAAATCAATGGGAATGACAACGAGCCTGTTGGTCTGATGAGCTAAGGTTTTAATTCCGCTGTATGGGAAGGGCATAAGTGATCTTAGCATCAATCACAAGAGGCTGCAGATTCATCAAGTATGATGTTCCTAACTCAAGTATATATTTGTGCAATATAGGGCACATTTTCAGCATAGCCCAATGGCACATTTTGAGACTGTACATAGGAACGCAAAACTGATTTATTTCACCGCAATCTTTTTCAGGACTGGCTGCACTGGATAATGTTGTATTTGAGCCATATAGTGCTTGCAAATATCTAGATGAGAACCCATCAAGCCATAAGGCATGACCTGTAGAGGAATTAATTATACAGTATTCATGCCTTTATGTACTAGATAAACTAGAAAATTAAAACAACTAACCTGTGCCAATCCTGGTAGAACATACTCTGGGAAAATATTGGCATCACTGCATGGAATGGTTTTGACCATTGTTAAGCATTTTGTAAGTGCCTGAATGGCCCTCACTCTGACACGAGGATATGTATCATGGACCAAATGGAACTGAAATCATAAAGAATTACATCCCTAAAGTATTATGTACCCTTATTGTCATAAATTTATCCCAAGTTAAAGAATGAAGGAGTTACTTACAACATATGGAAGAATCCTGTCCAGAACTGTTTCAGCAGATGTGTGAGCGGCCAATTCCAAGAGTATATCTAGACTCTGTAATTTTGATGTACAATAATGCAGACCCCTGTTAAAATAATAATAATAATAATAATAATAATAATAATAATAATAATATAATACCCTAGTACTTCAGAGAGCTCTCCTAAAATCTACTCTACTTTTCATCTATATCTTCTAGATTTCATAAAGATTGAATACTGCAGGATTAAAATTACTTTCAGTAGTGACGAGTGTATCGTAAACACATTGTCCACAACAGTGAGTGTTGGAGCAGATACAAACTGCACATTATAGTCTGTTTTACTATCTGTGAGGCTTTCCCTGAGATGATTTACAGCCAGTTTCTGTTAGGTTTGCTGATAGCCTACTCCATTTATCAAACCATTCTTAATCTTATTCCAAGTGAATTCCAATATTTCAAATTGCTCAGTGATTTTTCACTTATGCATGAAATTAAATATCTGATTTATCTCCAATATTTTAGAAAAATGTTATGAAATATGTCTGCAAATAAGTAACTCACAAAAATAACCACATCATTAAACAAATTTTCAGACACTTTAAAAATGCAACCATAAAAAATTTAATATTTTTATAAGCAATATGGCAATGCATTGAATGATGCAGAGGATGGGCTAATAACAGTATGCAACTATAAATTTTTCTTTGTTAACAACAGAAAAATTTTGCTAAAAAGCACAAATTACAATGAATGCACAAGTTCTCTACACAGAGGCGTGGTTAACGATGAGGTGCAAAAGAGAACTTTCTGGTTAAACATGGCTGAATTAACTGGTCTTCTCCAGAAACAAACTGCTGTAACTAGTCTAAAGCCATAGATAATACATGCTCTCCCTTGCAGCCCCATCCTTGTTTGCCTTTTCAGACGTTTGATAAAGAGTATAATCATTGCATGCATCCTGTCTAAGCTCTTGATGTGATGTAGATTAATTAGTTAACGGAAAACTCTACCTGTATTTGTTATGTTTACAATTACAGCAAATCTTTTGAGCATTATGTATTACCAGACAGGATTAAGTCATGTAAGTGTACTGATCAGAAAGCAATATCCTTTAATTTATTTCTCTTTTACCGGTAAATCACAAGAAATGAAATTAAATATGCACACCATTTAATCACAACCTTCATTGCCATTCTGGAAAAAAAAAAAGCCATTGTCACACTGAGTCTCTGAATCTTCAAAGTAATGGCCACAATACACATATCAGCTGAATATTGGTAGTATACTGATTATGCTAGATTTGTGTATAATGAAAGATGAGGTAAGATTTTCCATCCACATGTTAGATACTCAGGAATTGCTTTCACATCTGTGTCAGTTGTTGCAAAGGCACTGGAGTGTCTGATGGTCAAACATGCTGAAGATGTGCTACAAGTTTCTTCAGAATGCTAATGTATTGCACAGAATCAACTGACTGCCATCTCTCAAAAATGTTCTAGGGATCAGACTCTCCTGACCTGAATACTCATGCAGTCACTTTCGTTGCAGACTGCAAGTTATGAATTTTTTTTTAACACTGTGTGACATTTTTCCATAGACTGCCTGATTTTATTCAAGCATAAAGAAATAAACACACATCTCATTTCCTGTCACAATATTTCCTAAGTCCTTTTCTCCTTCTGTTTTCCAACTGTGCAGCAAGTTGTTGGCTACTGTCTTATTTGCCTCTTTCTTCTGATCATTACACCCAAAGCACATAAACTTTTACCTTAGACTGCCTTTAAGGTGTGAAATACCTCATCTCCTGTTACCTGGATGTTTGCATGAATAATGTCTGATGTAATCACTGTAGCGGAGGGTCTGCTGCTCCATTTTTGATCCACCTACAGAGATCACCCTACAGGTTCCATACAGTGAAAAACTGTTTGTTCAACTGCACTGGCATCCTTCTAGCATCATCAACAACATTATTCAGACATTTCAGAATGTGAATTGGATTTCACCTTCAATATTTAGGAATACTATCACTGTTTGTTACCTAACACACAATTTACGACTGGCCATTTTCTCAAACACCATGTATTAATGGAACACACTATTACTTCCAAAGGATGTAAAAGTAGCTTACAGCATCAATTCCAAAAATTAATTTCTTACAACACTTAATGAGATACAAAACTGAAAAGCAGCTTTCTCTCCACACTTGGTAAATTAAAAATGAAAGAGATTTTCTACAGTATAAGTATATCAAAAACAGTCTTGACTGCAATAAAATATTTATTGCCAACGGTAACCAGTTTTGGTCAAAATGTGACCACCTTCAGACCATATTACACCATGATGGCAGGTGTTGGTGTTGAACAAAACACATATTATGAATCCATGAATGTCAATTGCTGCAATGAGCAGCTGACAGTAGTGGACCCACAATACCTGCACCATTAACTGCCACCACCTGTCATCATGGTGTAATATGGTCTGAAGATGGTCACATTATTACTGAAATGGGTTACCATTGCCAATAAATATTTTATTGTGGTCAAGAGTGTTTTTAATTCAATTTTACAATATTTTATCGAGACCACTGATATTCTACACAAAAAATATTCTCAAAAGTTACTATAAACAAATCAAACAATGGAAAGTCCAGGATTGAATAACAGCAATATTGTGAAAAGGGTAGATTGCTACTTACCATACAGAGGACCTTATCAGTCACAAGCAGCACAACAAAAAGACTACTGTACATTTTAGCTTTCAGCCAAAAGGTGTTCTTCTGAAGTAGAAAACAAACACAGATCCACATTAGCACAATTCAAACGCACATGACCACTGCCCCTGGTCACTGTGGCCTGTCAGGTGGGTAGGGGAGGGAGGGATAGCAGGGTAGGGAAAGGGGGGGGGGGGGCATGCAGGGAGCTTGTGAGAACGTGCAGGGATGTGTGAGGACAGGACAGGGTTGCTGGGTGCAAAGTCAGGAGGCTGTGCTGGGGAGTGGGAGGGGGGAGGGGGAAGGGGGAAAGGGAGGAGAGATGCAGAGAATGGGGAAATAGACTACTAGGTGTGTTTATGCAATAGAAGTCATGTATAGTGCTGGAGTTGGAGCAGAGGAAGTAGGTGGAGGACAGGGACTAGCAAAGTTTCAAGGTCGTGGGGGTGGGGGATACAGTATGAAGGATATGCAGCTGGTTTTCATAGGAAAGCTCCATATGACACAGGCTGTCAAGCAGTCACTGAAGTGAAGCTTATCATGCTGGGCAGCATGTTGGCCAAAGAGACAACTGGACCACCCAGTTGCTGAACACACTGCCCAACACGATGTGTTTCATTTCAATGACTGCACCATCTGGATCCTTTCTACCAAAACCAATCTTTCAAAACTGCACAGGTGGAAATCTCCCTGCAAAATATTCTATGTTCCCATAATCCCCCTAGTCTCAACCTTCACTAGCTCCTGTCCTCCATTTACTTATCCCTTTTCCTGCACCCACTCCAGCACAACACCCTTCTACCCCACCAACGCACCCAGTAGTCCTTTTCCCCTTCTCTAGTTCTCTCCTTTGCCAGCCCTCTCCCCAAACCTCCCGGCTGTGCCTAGCAGCCCTACCCTCTCCCCATCACATCCATGCACACTCCCACTAGCAGCACTACATCATCTCCCACCCCATCCTACTACTATCCCCCTCCCCTACCAAGCCTCCTCCTAACCCGACCACCCACCCAGGTTGCTGCTCCCATCAGATGCAGTTACCAGTCTAGTCACAGCAGCCAGAAACATTTGTCACATGTGTGTGAGTTATGCTTGTGTGAATGTGTGTGTGTTTTCTACTTCTGAAGAAATTATGTATAGCAGTTTCCCCCCCCCCCCCCCCCCCCCGGTCTGCGATTTGACATCTCCTCTGAATGGTAAATATCAATCTATTTTCACTATTGTTGATACAAACATATCAGTCAAATTAACCTGCAATACACTATGACTGCGCATCTTTATTTTTCATAAATAGAGCTGTCATCAACCTAATGGCTATCTTGAACACCACAGTGCATAACTAGACACAGCTCTATTACAAGTGGTGTGTGCCTTACTTAAACTTGAGAACTTCCTTACCCAGCCAATTATAGGTGGAACTGCATTTTAATTTGCGCTCTGATCACGGTTACTAAAAAAGTTTTCATGTTAAACTGCAATTCATTAACATCAATACTAAACACTTTTGTCAATATAAAATGAAATACTTTCATTAATCATGAAAGAAATATCTTTTCATTATTTCACATAACTCATTTTCTCACCTTATGCAGGATGTTACTAGAGCTGTAATAATGACTAGGCCATCTGAACCATTAGGTATATCAGAATCACTGTCGTCTTGATTTGCTGGTCTCTTTTCAGCCTCTGGTACTGGCTTCAAAATATTTATTATGTTATTTACATCTTTTCTTAATCTGAAATAATAATTTTAAAAATTCAGCATAGTTCTCACATTTGAAATCCAGATAAATAATTGACTTATAATTATAAAAGATGCATGGTAAAGTACATCAGAAATGCATATGGCTTTCCTTCAATCATCTTACCTGGCAATCTTCTCATCTGGTGATACAATAGGTGCAGCAGAGAAAAAATGCATATATGACTGCAAGAATGAGTAAAAGTATTCAGGAAAAGCTTTACCCCTCTGTTGGTCAAGATATATCTCTGCAGACTGCCGCTTTGTAGGGTCCCTCTGAAGCATATCTCGCAGAAGTTTCTGTGCAGATTGAAATTATATCCAGATACAATCTCAGCACGCAATGGAATTATATTTTATTGCAGTTTCTGCATACAATGCAATTATATTACAGTATGAGCACTTTTTAAAAACTTACTATGTCACAAACAACAATGATGAGATATTTGCATCACTGAAAAAAATAGACTGCCCATAAATAATGTCAGCTAAGCGCTCCATATACTCAATAATGTATAGTTTATGTGAATCTATTTACTGCAAAAAAGATGTAACTATAGGGCAAAATTTCTGATGGCCAGGAACTGGAGAGAATGTGATAGCACTTAAGGAATATGGGGAAATGGGACGACAACAAATAAAAACAGCAGACTGCATTAAGAACTTATCGGACAGTTGAAGTTAAGTCATCCCAGTAGGTGCATTAATTATTAAACACCTTACAAATCTTGATGTCTCTATTTTTCATTTACATACAGTGAACATATGCTTCCCTGCTTATGGAAAGACAATGTAAACACAGAATCTGAAAAAGTGCATCAAGAGATGGCAAGTGTGCAACCAATTCCTCAAGCCACAACATCGTATGTACCAGAAATACCCTACCACACAGCAGTGCAACCTCTTCACCAGAATGTAACAATATTGTGCTGCATTCTACGTGGGCATGACAACCAACAAGCTGTCCGCATGAATAGCCACCGACAAACTGGTCAAGAAACAACTGGACCACCCTGTTGCTGAGCATGCTGCCCAACATGACCTCCTTCATTTTAATGACTGCTTCACAGCCTGTGCCATATGGAAACTTCCCACCAACACCAGCTTTTTCTGAATTGCACAGGTGGGAACTCTCCCTGCAAATGTCCTACATTCCTGTAACCCTCCTGGCCTCAGCCTTCATTAGTCATTGTCCTCACCCATCTAACCTCTTCCATCCAGTATTTTTACTTTTCTACTTTTCTGCTACCCTCCCCCGACCCCCAGACCCTCCATCTAAACTCCCGACTGTACCTAGCTGCCCTACCCTCTCTTCACCTCGTCCCTGCATGCTCCCCAGCAGCACTTCACCATACCCCACCCTTACCCTGCTATCCCTCCCCTTCCCTGCCCCAGCCTCCTCCTTACCCCAAACTCGTTGCCTCTCCCATCATCCACTGCTACTACTGTTCGTAGTGTGGCTTCAGCTGCCAGAGACTGTGGTCATGTGTGTGAGAGTTGCGTTTGCGTGAATATATATGTGTGTGTGTGCGTGTGTGTGTGTGTGTGTGTGTGTGTGTGTGTGTGTGTGTGTGTGTGTGTGTGTCGTCTATTTTTGTAAAGGTCTTGTTGGCCAAAAGCTTATTTTGTGACAGTCTTTTATTGTGCCTATCTGCGACTCACCTCCTGCTATATGGTGAGTAACAACTACCCCTTTCATAATACTGTTACGTTCCATCCTGGATTTTCCTTTGTTTGATTTTGACTTCACATGAATGGTCAGGGACGATGAGCAAGAATTGTCTGAAGCATAAAAAAAGTCAAACTGGATAATGTTATGTCACAATCAAATAATAAGGAACATCAAATGTTATAACATCTGTTTGTAGAAGACAGGGATGAAAACTGCCCCTCTTATTAGAGTTTCAGTACACAAAGCAGCATTGTATCTGGTCTACTGAAATCATTTATTGGGCTTTTGAGAGTTCATGATATTTGGCGATTGGTCACATGAGGTACAGCTCCAGAAGCTTTAACCTCCCTCATAGTCTGATTGAAATTCACCGTAGAATATGGCAGGTCTTGGATCTCATTTGCCTGAAAGTAATTTGCAGACTGGTGTTGGTTCTGTACATGTTTGAGCTATCTTGATGACACAGACTAAACCCACTAACTTATACCTGAACTTATGGCATATATTATGAACTATCAAGTGTAGATCATTTTGTGCCTCAGAATGCAGCCAAAATATCCTCCAAACTATAAAATTTTAAGCAGGATAATGCATTTCATTACATATCACAATATAAACCAATAACATCCTCCCATACACCAATCCTGTCAATGGCATCTCCCACCCCATCAAAAGTAAGGCCACCTGTGAAAGCACCCAAGTAATCTATCAACTTAGCTACAAACAGTGTGTTGCATTCTACAATGGCCTCACAACAAGCTGTCTATCAACATGAATGCCTACCACCAAACTGTGACCAAGAGACGGCTAGACCAATCAGATGCTGAGCAGGCTGCCAAATATGATGTGCTTCACTTGAATGACTGCTTCAAATTCTGTGCAATCCCGATTCTTCCCACCAACAACAGCTTTTCCGAACTGTGCAGGTGTGAACTCTACTTGCAATATATCCTTTGTTTCAATAACACAGCCAGCTTTAACTTTCGCTAGTTGCTGTCCACCACTTATCAATCCCCTTCCCTGCTTCCACACCAGTAGTACATATCCCTTTTATCCCCAATGAAACTGCATTGTTCTTCCCCTTACATCATTTCATCATTTCTCTTCCCCCTCCCCCCCCCCCCTCCCCTCTCCCCCTTTACAACCCCTCGATCCTGCACCTAGCAGCCCAAACCCTGTCCACACCACATCCCTGCACACTCTCATAGGTGGCACTACCGTCTTCCCCTTTCCCTACCCTGCTGTCCCTCTTCTTTTCGCCTCACATCCCTGTTGTACCCTTACTACCCATCTGAGCAAAGATTGCTGCTTACCTCAGAAGTAGTCACAGTCGGGTTTCAGTGTCCAGATGTGACAGTGGCCATGTGTGTTTGAGTTGTGCTTATGTGAATGTGCGCAAGTTTTCTGTGTCTGATGAAGGATTTAGTCCAACAGCTCAATATATCATCTAGAGTACTTCTCATGGTACTTGTCTGTTACTCAAGTAGTAACTTATTATGGTATTTAATATGGTGAGTAGCTATTTATCCTGTTAATATTGGTGTTACAGCCCAATTCGGTTTGATGAGTATTTTGAAAAAGTCCAAACAACATTTGGCCAATATTAATCCAATTAAACACTTATGATAAATGGTAGAGAAATTTTTTCATCCTCAAAAACTTCCATCTAGTATTAATACTGTATGAGTAGCTACAAAACTGCATAATTTCATATTTGTCCATAGGAATTAAGTCCACCTGATAAGTTTTTGCCATGCCAAGTCTTTTTCATCATTCAGAGTAAGCACTACATAACATTGCACAATTACTCACTGAATCAGGTCCTGTAAATGACCATTCAGCTGGTACAAACACAGTTGCACTTATACCAAGTCAAACGCCTAATGGGAGACAAAAATTTTTTGGTTACATGCAGTGAGAAGAACTGAATCTTAAAAATTAAGATGAAACAGTGCTCAGCACAAAGACTGATAGTAGACTTTAATTGAAAATAAATAAAGGTTCATTAACACAAGCAACAATAGCACTGTATGAGTGCAACATCAGGAGTACACCACTCAGTCACATGTCTTGGGACTTACAACTGAAAGCACTGTAAGATGGACCCATCATAATTATCTTGCAGTGAGGTAAGTAAATAATAAACTGTTCTCAACTGGAAGAATTCTGATGAGTATAGCTCAACCATAAAAAGTCACCCACAAGGCACTCAAGCAACATATCTTTGAGTAGTGTTCAAGTTAATAAAATAGGTGAGGTGAATGAAAAGTTTTAAGGAATGTGTACACTGACTGAACAGATATCATAAGGACACCATCATGTATGAATGGTATAAACTACATTCAAACAAATAAAAATGAAGTATTTATCAATCATATATCTGGGAAAAGCAAAAAATTCTTGGCCTGACATAAAGATAACATCAATATCAAGATATTTTGTTTTTGTTATGTTGGTGCATGTTGCACAATGATGCAACTAAAGCATCAACTTAATGTTTGGAATAGTTTTCTTTACATGGATTTTTAAAATAAATATGCTGTGTAATGGTATGCTTACAGGTGTTCTCCTGAGTTATTGTTTCATTTTATGCATAATAATTTGACAACCAATCCAGTTGTCTTCCTCAGGTGCTACAAGTTTTGCCGTTATGTGTACTCCCTGCCCGGACTCCAAACAGACAGTGAACTACTGTTAGTCTCACATCGCTATCTATGGCCGAGTTCAATTTCCAACGCCCCCTACGCCCTTTGATGCTGTTTTGCTTTTCAGATCTCCTAATGATATTCTCTCAGAGCTTTTTTGCTATGGTGGATGTGATGGCCAGTGAGATTACAATAAACCGATTGCAGGACTTGAGAGATAACAAGCATGTTATGCATGTTGCATTAAAACAGATATACTGAAGTAATGTGCAGTAATTTTTTGTTTTGTTTTAAATAATTTATCATCATTAAAATTCATACCAAGTGGATAAACAATAAATCAGTAAATTGTGGTCGAATTAAAAATAACCACTCTTTGAGTAAAAATAGTCCACAGGAATGACAACCAAAACTGCAAGCATGGATGCAAACATCAAGAATGTACACCAACCGTTATTGAACAGCAGGAAATTTGAGGTGTGTAAAATAGATAATACTGCAGGTACAGCAAAAGAAAAAGTAAGGCATATTTTAGAGGAAGAATTAACATTCAAGATGAGTGCTAAAAGTTGATAACACACAACTGAATTCTCCATCTATATTAGCACTATTTTAAAAGGAAGAAGGGAGTTTAATGTATCACATCCTACTGTCAACAAGATTATTAATAACGACATAAAAACACTGAGCCTGGACAAATATTGGGAATTAAATCAGCAGTGTCCTTTCAAATGAAAATAAATCATCCTGCCATTTGTCTGAATGAATCTGGTGAAGCACAGAAAAAAATTTAATTGTTGGACAGGAATTTGAGCCCCCTTTCCCTTGAAGATCACTCCTGTGTCATAATCACTGCTCGATATGTTTAAAACAATTTCAAAAATAAAACAATAATTTAAAAAAACTGATATTGAGCACAAATATGGACGAGACGTGGGACCACCACTTCATACCAGACACAGTACAGAAACACAGTAGGTGTAAGGTAGCGGTTATGAACCAACTGAAATTGGTTTCATCTGCAGGAATGGTTATCTGGTATGCAATAGGTACTCTTCTTGAAAATTACTTCATGAAAGCTAAGACAGTAGCTTGCGAAATTTCCATGTGTTCTGTATGCATGTGGGGAAGAGTCATGAAATGCAGCACACAAAATTCATATTTCTTATGGACAATGTGCTTGTCAACAAAAGGAGCTTCACCAATAAAAAACTCAAGGTCAGAAGTATGAGTCTAAGTTTTTGAAATAAGAGCGTATTTACCCAATTTGGCACCTACCCACTTTCCACTATTCCCAAACCTATACAAATTTGTCACCAGAAACCATTTAAAGTCCTATGTAGATGCTTTGGCAGCCACAGGCAAGTATTTTGCAATGCTTCAACGGTCACATCTTGATAACGCAATCAACTCACTGGAAACATCAGACTTTATGGATGATTAAAACTGTGTGCCCCACCAGGACTCAAGCCTGGAAATGTGCCTTTTGCTGGCAATGCTCTTACTAACGCCAGAAAGTTTCAAAACAGTACACAATCTGCTACAATGAGAAAGCTTCATTCCGGAATCACTGGAAATATTTTACACAAAGTTCACTTACCTAACGTGAACTACATCCAAAATTTAATATGTTTCTGAGCTAAAAAGATGAAGAACAGCTAAGCCAAGAACTTTTCAACATGCCCTCATAGATAATACAGTGGAGACTCAGTTACAATTATCTGGACTGTCACCTGCAAGCAAGTATCTTTGTTGTCTAGTCCAGGTGTGCACAGATATGTTGCGCTGCCCCATGCATTTCATTACTGTTTCAGTTAGACAGCACGTTTCACTATTGAATTAGATAGCACATGTTTCATTATTGTTTGAGTTAGACAGTTCCAGTTGCTACACCACTGTGCTGTGACATGTCTGTGCTTAAAAATCTCAACACACAAGAGAGCGATATCATCACTTAAAGATAAAATAAACATTATTGATTCATTAAAAAAAGGAGAAACTTGTTGCAAGTTAGCGAATAAGTATGGTGTGAATACTTCTATGATAAGCATATTAAGAAGAATATTGATTAGATTTTGTAGTACACCTGCAAACTTGATAGTGAATGTAGGAGTAAACATCGAAAAGTGTAAAGAAACTGAAATAGGAACCTCGGAAAAATCTTTGTATTGTTGGTTCTCCTAAAAGCAATCAACTGGGCAGCCAATAAGCCAATATATGGTCCTTTGCTCTGAGAAAAGGCATTACTGTTAGGGTGTAGATAAATAAATAAAAAACAGATGGCAATGAATCACTTGTGGCAAGTAATGGATGGCTGTATAGGTTCAAATCTCATCAAGAAATTCATGAAATGGAAACACAAGACGAAAAAGTCAGCTGATGCAGAGGCAGAAAATTCTTTTAATAATGGATGTAAAAAAGAACAGGATGAAAATGACTATGATTTGGACTTTGTTTACAATACTGAAGAAACCAGACTAAATTGGAAACTGTTACCATCAAAATCTTTAGTGTATTATGTGTGAGATATTGTCATTGGCACTATGCAATTTTCATGCAATCTTTAATTCTTTAGGGTCACATTTCTGTCTACCATGATGTATTTATTGTTCACCATGATGTATTTACTGTTGTATCTACTTCAACAAAATCCTAAGTACTGTAAAAAACATAAATATCCAGCACCACATCATTTACACATAGAAATTTCATTCATATATTAAGAAGTTTTATATAAAATATATAGGCGTTTGGTGGTACCATATCACATCTTACTTCCAGATGTAATTTGTACCTACTTAAACTGAAAACATGTAGGTATACACCATGCACATTTTAGCATACATAAGTTTTGAATTCCACAATACACGTCAGTTGTTCCATGAGTGGGTGCTTATGCTCTCATGTAAAGCTCAGGAACTATACCACGAGCTCCACAATATTTTGCAACAATCCACTATGCAGCTACACTGACACTATAACTCATAATTCTTTTATGAACATGTTGTAATTAGACCACGGGCACTGCACCACTTATGCCTATGACTTAGTGTAGTTCACTTTATGTGCTGTGAAGAATACAATTATGTAAACCTAATAGCATTTCATGAAGTGATTTTGTATGGGCCACAGCTATGGCCTATATCTGTCTTGCATATAGGCTAGTTACCTTGATGACTGTTTCTTGTAAGGCTTTTGATATGGTTCTATGTTGCCAAATAATCTGAACTACATTTTATTGTACACGATTTTTCTAAAAATGACATTGAACTGTTGTTTAGTATACGTTTACATGTAAAGGATGAAAATGTATATTTCATTGTAAGTTTTTTTTTTTTTTTCAAAATTAACAGTGCCTATTTTCAAAACATAATCTTATTTTAAATCTGTGATTTAAAATGTTACATAAATTTTGTTAAAAATAATTTTAATGAGATTGGAGAGAAGACATAATTGCAGTGTGGCACGTGCAATCAAAATTTATCAGTTATCAGACACTACTACAAAAACAATTGTGTATTTAATTATCTGTGAAAGCATTATACTAGTTAAGTCATCATTGTGGTATCAAGTGATTAGTGTATGCTGAGGTATCAGCACAACATGTTGTATGTTTTAATTGCGTGGTATTTTATTTGTGAGGTGCTGATCTTCCCTGCCACTTTTTGCTACAATCTGATTGCAACGTCACTATGTGACATTCAATTTTGTAAAAAGCATGTACATCTAATAATGTTACAAGGTACATTCTAATGTTGCAATAGTGTACAAAATTGTTAAATGAAACCAAATATGTTTGATCCACCTTCACTTGGATGTTTGTTTCTGTAACTTTTACATCCAATTAACACAGCATACATCTGTCAGAACTGGTAACAGTAACAAAAAGAATTACTAGTGATCTTGGCAAACTTGATTATTTCATGACTAACTAAAATTAAGAGCAACAGGAGGTCCAGTATATTACACAAAAAAGTTTCCTGCAATCATGAGCTTATTTCTCCCATGAATATAACAATCACATTACTGTGGTAGGCATACAATCTTTGATGAATAGAAAGAAAAGAGAATAGAAGAAATTAAAGAAAGAAAAACACTATACATGTCCATTTACCTTTATGTCCGGATCATCAAGCTTCTCCAAGTGCCGTGAAACATTATATTCACCACTGTGGTAAGAAAGGAGTTGTGAGAAATCAAATGGTGGATGGCCTTCATTAAACAACTCCAGCAGGGCACACCTAGGCAAGAAATGTAATACAAATTCATGGAGTAATTCTTCAGTTTAAGTAGAAGTGATTTTTTAATGTTTCCACTTCAAAGCTAACAACATGAACTGCAACCATATTTCATGGTGACTTTTAAGATGGTTGGTTGATTCCGGGAGAGGACCAAACTGGGACGTCATCGGTCCCATGACTTTTAAGTCTGTGAGGAATAAAATATATTGTTCTTAAAGATAGATAGAAAAACAAGGAAACAAAGACTACAAAAACTGAAAACTGTAAAAGCTTTTTTAATAAAATAAACATTTTAACATTCTACATTATTATTCTTCATGTCTACACATTTATATCACACTAACAATGAACACATCTCTCCCAATGAGAAATCATGTTGTAGATGCTGTCACTGTAGAATCTTTGACATTGTTAAGCACACAATAACTTCACCTCTGCTTGCACCATTTCATCACTATCAAATCTTCAGAGGTGCTCTTTAAGTTTTAGAAACAGATGGGGCCAAGCCAGGACTATAGGGAGGATGATCAATGACAGCGCTCAAGCTGTCAAATTCTTGCAGACGTCACGACGACTACCATTTACACACTATGATTTGCAACTCTCTACTGACAGAGGGCTGCAGATACATAGAGATGAAGAATAACAATGTAGACATGTTAATAGGGTTTCTTTTATTTAAAAGGGTTTAAGAATTTTCACATTAAAAATTTGGAGTCATCATTTTTCAGCATTCCCTCGTATAATTATTCAGGAACATGCAAAATTGCTTTTCAAGTGTTTTTTCTTTCTTTTTTTTTTCTTGTCAAAACAAATATTCAAAAGACCTGTCTGCCTGCTTAGCTGGGTGGTAACGTGTTCGTCTCCCATGCAAGCTTGTCGGGGATCAATTCCTGGCCAGGTAGGAGATTTTTCTCCACTCAGGGACTGGGTGTTGTGTTGTTATCATCATTTCATCCTCATCACCGGCGCGCATGTCTCTCAATGTGGTGTCAACTGAAAAAAACTTCCCCAGATGGGGCCACCTGGCCCACAATGCCATACGCTCATTTCATTTCCATTCCATACGCACTTAATTGGCTGTCATGTAAAAGGCACTAATGCAAGCTGTTACTCGATGAAGCAGATTCCTGAAATATGGGGCACAGGTTGTCATCTACATCTGTACCCACATCTTCATGGGTACTCTGCAAGTCACACTTAAGTGCCTGGCAGAGGGTTCATCGAACCACCTTCACACTAATCCTCTATTATTCCACTGTTGAACAGAGCACGGAAAAAAAAGAACACTTATATCTTTCCGTGCAAGCTCTGATTTCCCTTATTTTATTAATATGATCATTTCTCCTCATGTAGGTCAGCATCAACAAAATATGGAAAAAGAAAGCTGGTGATTGACACTTCATGACAAGATCTGGCTGCAATGAAAAATGCCTTTGTTTAAATGATTTCCACCCAAAATACTATATCATGTCTGTAATACTTCCTATTTCTCAATAGTACAAAACATGCCGCCCTTCTTTGAACTTTCTCGTGTACTCCGTTAAACCTATCTGGTAAGGATCCCATGCCATGCAAGAAGATGGACAAGCTTAGTTTAGGCAGTCTCTTTAGTAGCTCTGTTGTATCTTCTACGTGTTCTACAATACAACACAGCTTTTGTTCGCCTTCCTCACATTTTCTAGAAGTTCTTTCCAATTTAAGTTATTTGTAATTGTAATTCTTTGGTATTTAGTTGAATTTACTGCCTTTAGATTTGACTGATTTTTTTATGTAATCAAAGTTTAGTGGATTCCTTTTAGCATTCATGCGGATGACCTCACAAGTTTAGTTATTCAGGGTAAATTGCCAATTATTGAGCCATACAGATATCTTCTCTAACTCATTTTGCAGACTGGTTTTGATCTTTTGATAATAAATGACAGCATTGTGTGCAAACAACCTATGACAGCTGCTCAGATTGTCTCATACATTGTTTATAAATATAAGAAACAGCACAGGGTCTATAACACTGCCTTGAAGAACACCACAAATCACTTCTGTTTTACTCAATGACTTTCCATCAGTTACTATGAACTGTGACATCTCTGACAGGAAATCACGGATCCAGTCGCATAACTGAGACAATATTCCATTAGCACATAATTTGATCACAAGGCGCTTATGAGGTACGGTGTCAAAAGCCTTCTACAATCCTAGAAATATGGAATCACTTTGAAATTCCTTGTCAACAGCACTCAACACTTCATGTGGGTAAAGCATTAGGTGTGTTTCACAAGAACAATGTTTTCTACATCAATGTTGACTCTGTGTCAATGGACTGTCGTCTTCAGGGTAATTCATAATGTTCGAACACAATATATGTTAGAAGAGCCTGCTGAATGTCGACATTAATGATATTTTGTAATTTAGTGGATTACTTCTATTGCCTTTATTGAATATTGGTGTGACTTGTGCAACTTTCCAGTCTTTGGGCATGGATCTTTCATTGACTGAGTGGTTGTACAGGATTGTTAAGTATGGAGCTACTGCATCAGCACACAATGAAAGGAATCTAACTTTTTTACCATATGGACCTGAAGACTTGGTCTTATTAAGTGATTTCATTTGCTTCACTATTCCAAGGATATCCACTTCTATGTTACTCATGGCGGCAGCTGTTCTTGATTTGTACTCTGGAATATTTACTTCATATTCTTCGGTGAAGTAATTTCACAAGGCTGTGTATAGTAACTCTGCTTTGGTGCCACTGTCACTGACAGTATTTCCATTTTTATCATGCAGAGAAGGCATTGATTGTGTTTTGCCACTAGCATACTTTACGTATGACCAAAATTTGGTTTGGAGACAAAGTTTCTTTGTGGAAATTGTTATAAGCATCTCGCATTAAAGTCCATGCTGAATTTCAAGATTCAGTAAAAGACTGAATCTTGGGGATTTTGATTTGTTTAAATTTAGCATATTTTTTTTCATTGTTTCTGCAACAGTGTTCTGACCAGTTTTGTGTGTTATAGGGGGAACAGCTCCGTTGTTTCTTAATTTATTTGGTCTAAATCTCTCAACTGCTGTCGATACTATTTCTCTGAATTCAAGCCACATCTGGTCTACACTTAAAATGTTAATTTGGAAGGAGTGAAGCAAAGTGGAGAAATGTCAAGTGAATTTTTATTTGCCTTTTTGGAATAGACATATTTTTCATTTATTTTTGGTGGATTTAGGAGTTACGGTATTCAATCTCGCTATGACAAGCCCTGTGTTCACTAACCCCTACATCAGCTTGGATGCTTGTTATTAGCTCAGTATTATTTGTTGCTAAGAGTCCAAGTGTGTTTTCACAAATGTTTACTATTTGAGTGGCTTCATGAACTAACTGCTAAAAATAATTTTCAGAGGATGCACTTAGTACAATTTTGGACGAAGTTTTTTGCACACATCCAGATTTAAACATGTATTTTTGCCAACATATCAAGGGTAAACTGAAGTCATTGCCACCTATAATTATATGAGTTGGGTATGTGTTTGAAATTAGACTCAAGTTTTCTTTGACCCTTTCAAGCGATTGTATAATCTGAGTTGTGAGGTTGGTAAAAGGATCCAATTAGTATTTGATTCCAGTTGTCAAGAATGTCCTCTACCCATATTAGCTCACAGGAACTACTACTTCAGTTTTAATACAAGGTAAACTACTTCTAACAGCAACAAACATTCCACTCCCACCTGCATTTAGCCTATCCCTTCTGAACACTATTGGATCCTTTGCAAAAATTTTGGCTGGACTTATCTCTGGCTTTAAAGAGCTTTCGGTGCCTATAACGATTTGAGCATCAGTGCTTTGTATTAGCACTCGGAGGTCTGGTACTTTCCCAACACAGCTATGACAATTTGCAGCTGTTCTACCAAGGTTCCTAGATCGAAATTCTTCCTGTGTTCAATCTGCACCTTTGAGTCTGAACCCGTTTCTGTGATTCACCAAAACCCTCTACTATAAAAAACCGCTCAGTTCGTGCCACACAGCCCCCACTACCTACCTATGTAGCTAAAAAATGGTTCAAATGGCTCTGAGCACTATGGGACTCAACTGCTGAGGTCATTAGTCCCCTAGAACTTAGAACTAGTTAAACCTAACTAACCTAAGGACATCACAAACATCCATGCCCGAGGCAGGATTCGAACCTGCGACCGTAGCGGTCTTGCGGTTCCAGACTGCAGCGCCTTTAACCGCACGGCCACTTCGGCCGGCGATACCTATGTAGCTACCTCCTATGTGTAATGGACTCCTGACCTATTTAGTGAAACCCAAAACTCCACCAGCCTACAGCGCAAGTCACAGAATCTGCAGCCTACATGGTCGCAGAACTATTGCCTTTGATTCAAACCCTCCACTAGGCTCAGTACCAGAGGTCCGCAATTGGTTCTATTGATTATGCTGCAAATGGCGAGTCCTGCTTTCATCTCGCACCCAAGGCTGGCAGCCTTTACCACTTCAGACAGCCACCCAAAATCAGAGAGAATCTCTTCCGATTCAAAGCGACACACATCACTGGTATTGGTGTGAGCCACCACCTCCAGTTGCCCACAGTCTGTGATCCTCATGGCATCCAGAAGGGCCTGTTTCACAACTTGAATGACTCCACCCAGCACATGGAGTGCGCATTGGTTTTCTTCCCCTCCTTGGTAGCCATGTCCCTAAGAGATCCCATAATATGCTTAACATTGGAGCTCTCAACTACAACCATCCCACCTCTATGACTCACCAGATCTTACAAGCTGAGAAGTTTCAGAGGAAACAGGACACGCAACTGCATCTGACTAAGGGACACTGTTAGCCACAGATAGCACCTGGGGCCTGTTTTTTGTCAGACAAACCGTGGGCCTTATGTGTGCCGTTCCCCCCCCCCCCCCCCCCCTCCCCGGAAGTCTTTCACAGCCTGCCATGACCCGAGGCAACCTCCCATTTTATCACAGGTGAGGGTCAACCTCAATGCAAGCAGTAACTGGGCTGCCACTGGTGCAGAACAACCAGCAGACTCTCAAATTTGCATTTACACTGTGTTCTGAAGGAGTTACTTGTGAGTGGTGTAAATATCTGAGGAGAGAACGGAGATCAGGTGATAATCACAAGAAGTAGATGATTATTCACTTTTAAGCTTTTCACTGACGAGTAGTTCATTTGGATCCCCACTGCCAGTCCATAACTGAAGCCAACATAGCCTGGAACTGAGAGCGAAGTGTTACCAACTCAGCTCACATCTGCACACAGCAATCATACTCCCTATCCATATTAAAGATGTTGGAAAACTATCCTTGAAAAAGTATTCCATTTCAGAAGACACGCTATGTGCTTTCTAGTGTAGGTAAAAGCACAATGTAAGAGAAAGGACCATGGATACGTCAGCAAAATGGAGACAGAAATAACAATAACCATTTTCAGGATGTTTAAAGCTATAATGACTGAGATCGTTAATTTGAGTTATTGATGAATTGGATTTGGACAATAGGATAAGAGCAATCACTCAGCAGCCCTTGTTGAAAACAAATACATCAGACAAATTCAGAGGAGAAATTTCTGGCACTTATGAAATTAGGACAGGGGTGAGACAAGGAGACAATTCTCAAATTTGCATTTACACTGTGTTGTAAAGGAGTTACTTGTGAGTGGTGTAAATATCTGAGGAGAGAATGGAGATTAGGTGATAACGACAAGAAGTAGATGATTATTCACTGTTAAGCTTTTCACTGATGAGCGGTTCATTTGGATCGTCTTGATGCAGCTGTGCAACAAATTGAGAAACTGCAAACAGAAGCAGAAAGGGTCATCTTTGGATCTCACATCAATCACCATACAGAAAACTGAGGATAAATCATGAAAAATTTATGCAGATAGTGAGGTTTAAATACATAAGCAAGTGGATGCAACTCAGCATGTTTAAAAATTAATTAATAAAAAAAATAGAAACCATATTTCACCTTACCAAAAATACGTCTATCAAAGCCAAGTTCTATACATCGCAGAATGACTAATCAATGAGTAATATAATGTAACTGGACAGATAAAAAATCTACTCAGCAAGTGGCAGCAGGAGACCACACACATAAAAAAGGTTTTACTTATGCAAGCTTTCACAGCCAGTTGCTCCTTCTTCCGGAAGAAGGGTTGAAGAGGAAGGAAGATAGGTGAAAGAAAAAAACAAAAGAGGTTTAGCAAAAGGGATAAATTTCAGAAAAGTCACTCAGAACCCCAGGTCAGGGAACACTTACAATCCGCTCTACCCCCTTCTCTTTTCCTAAACCTCTCCAGTTCCTTTCCCTTCACCCCTCTTCCTTCCCCTTCAACACTTCTGCTAGAAGCTTGCACAAGTAAAAGCTGCTGCTAATTGGTGAGTAGATTTTTTATGTATCCAATTACATTATATACACAATAACTACAAGCAAAAGAAAGGAAGATTTCAAGAAAAATCTTATCATCCCCATTCCCATTATAAATAATTATTGATTGATTGATTGTGATTCTCCAACAGAAAGGGGTTTCCACTCAATGGTCTGAAGATGACCACAGCAGTGGTCGAAACCGGTCACCTTATAAAATAAATTGTGATCAAGACTGTTTAAAATAGTAATTATTTACAATTTTATTGATCACTGCTGTTCCCATAATGCATTCAAAAGTAACCCATTCCCATTGCCAAATGTCAAACAAGAAGGTATTTACTCAAATTTTAATAATGTTTTCAATTGCCAACAGTTACACAAATTTTAATAATGTTTTCAATTGCCAACAGTTACATTGGTATCAGTTTTTACTGCCATATCTTTACTCCATAGTTATTAGAATTATTACCATAATTTGTCAGTCCCTTCTCAGACCACATATTACTTTCATCTTGAGTTGGATCTGCCCTGCCTTTCTGAATTACTTCGTAATTTCTAGTAACTGGATAACCCCCCCCCCCCCCTCCTCCTCCTCCTCCTCCTCCTCCTCCTCCTTCTCACATCCCCAATATCCCCCCCTCCCAAATCCCTCCCTCCCCCCCATGCCTGCTAATCCCTCCTAATACAAGAGAAGTATGCATTTCATACAATACATGTTGAGAATCAGTTTTGTCCCTTAAACTTTATCATGAAATCTTGTGCTCATGTATAACAAAACACAAATATTGCTCAAAGAGAAATAAATCATAGCCTAAGATATTCGTCACTAACACAAATGCCAGTAATTCAACTCACCCAGCGGAAAATATGTCCATAGCTGGTGTGAGATCTCCTCTTCTTGATGTCTCTTCTGGTAGTAGCAGCTGGCTTGATATGTCTGAATTTAAGGTCTTGATAAACCTAGGGAATCAAAAATGACCAGAACTAAAATACAAGTTAAAGACATTAGCACAAAATTTGAACATGAACTATGAAAATCCATTCATCAAGATATGAAACTGTTTTATACAAATATTTTATGCCAAACAACATCACTTTTACACATCATTCTAGCATACTTACTTTCTTTTCACATGTATAAACTTTTTCTTGGTGATAAATGTCTTTTAAGTTGCCAAGGGAGCTGTCTGTGCCAAGAACCACAACTGGCAGTGGAGACCACTTGTCCTAAATTGATTTAAAGCATTTTCTGAAAACAGTGGCATAAAATCCTTTCTGTTGGACATTGAAAATCCTTCAGACCTCACAGTTTGATTTTATCAAAAAAGATCATAGCTCATCCGCAGAGAATGCAAGTTACTGGAGCTTTATTATGTGAAACAGACAACCTGTAATTTTCATCTCAATTCACATGTTTTAGTCAATATCTAAAATAATCAGACCAATAGTTTTTGAACTTAAAAACTCTACTTAATCGTATGCAACCCCCCCCCCCCTCTTTTTCTGCTACTGGAAAGTACTGGGTGTAGAATAAATATAACTACTCACCACATAGTTGAGGAGTTGAGCAGTAGCACAGCCACTGGATGGTCAACTCTGTCTGTCAATTGGAACAGCAATCAAACCACAACTTAAAAAAGCTACACAGTATACTGTCTTCCCACTCCTGCCTCTGAATATCCTAAGAGATAGCTACCCCCAAAGCAACCTCCTGGTATTATTAACCTCTCCACTAACAAACTGAGCCTCACAGAAGTTTCAGCCCTTCCTAAATAATCTCATCTTCAGCACTGAATCCAGTTTCAATAATTGTGGATTGGTCATGGTGTCTATTCTCCTTCACCTATACATTACAGCAAAAACACTAACTTACTACCTACTGCTATGACCAAATAGTCCGAAATCAAGCATATAATTATGCCTTTCCTAGTTCACACTTCTGCCCCATTGTGACCCCACACCTTCCCTCCCCAGTTACCTTCCAGGAATTCCTCACCTCCAATCTTGTCTCACCTACCTTTCCTGGGTCACTTCCCAATAATACAAGCATCTAAAAAAAGGCAAGAGCAGCTACCTGTGATTTTAAAGAAGACTATGAATAGATCATTCTCCCTGCAAATGAATTCTCCACTACTGTGGTGATGAATTGTTCTGATTACCTGCCAAGATGGTCTCCATCAGTTGTCTGACTCTACCACCTATAAACGTAACCAGAATGATCCAGTCCCATCCCAGCCCATTACTACCTCCAATCCCAACTAAAATCACAATGCCAATAGTAGAAACTTTTGCCCAAACCCACCTCCTTCCTCTCCTCGACAAAACCCACCTCCTACAGATTTTCTTAAATATACAAACCTAATCACCCTCAATGTCCCGTCATAGCCAACTGCTGTGCTCCTACAGAAAGATTCTCTGCCTCAGTTGATGAACGTCTCCAACCCATTTTCCATTGGCTAATTTCCTTTACCAGGAAAGTGGCTGCAACTCGTTACTCCCTGCTTGTCACTGTTGATGCTATCTCCCTTACATTAATATACTCCATGCCCACAAACTTGTTGCCATTGAACACTATCTTTCCCTGATGACCCACAGTCTCGTTCCTTATATACATGACCAAATATATTCCTATTGCCCTCTTCTTTCTCTATTCTAATCTCTTATCCTCACCTCCCTTACCCTACATCATCCAGTTCATCATTAACTGCAAACAGCTTCCCCTTCCAGCACCTGGTTGAGCTCATTGGTGCCTAACTCCTACCCCACTCTCTTATTGCCTCGCCCACCCACAGGCCAAACTGTACCCTCCCTTCACCCATCTAACCCCACCACAGTCCCACATAATGAAGATGCATATGTGTGTTTAATTAGTTTCTTACCTCTGTGAAAGCATACTGTCCAAAAATTTAGCTAAAAGTTCAGTCTTGTTTATGTGGCTTCCTGTCACTCAAAGCCTCAACTACACTATTTGATCAAAAGTATCCAGACATCTGGCTAAAAATGACTTATAAGTTTGTGGCGCCCTCCATTGGTAATGCTGGAATTCAATATGGTGTTGGCCTTGATGACAGCTTCCACTTTCGCAGGCATACATTCAATCAGGTGCTGGAAATTCTTGGGGAATGGCAGCCCATTCTTCACGGAGTGCTGCACTGAGGAGTGGTATCTATGTTGGTCAGTGTGGCCTGGCACGAAGCTGGCATTCCAAAACATCCCAAAGGTGTTCTATAGGGTTCAGGTCAGGCCTCTGTGCAGGCAAGTCCATTACAGGGATGTTATTGTCATGTAACCACTCCGCCACAGGCTGTGCTTTATGAATAGGTGCTTGATCATGTTGAAAGATGCAATCGCTATCCCCAAATTGCTCTTCAACAGTGGGAAGCAAGGAGGTGCTTAAAACATCAATTTAGGCCAGTGCTGTGACAGCGCCCACAAATCAACAAGAGGTGCAAGCCCCCTCCATGAACAACATGACCACACAATAACACCACCGCCTCCGAATTTTACTGTTGGCACTACACACACGGGTAGGTGATGTTCACCAGGCATTCACCATACCAACACCCTGCCATCGGACAGCCACATTGTGTACCGTGATTCATCACTCCACATAATATTTTTCCACTGTTCAGTCGTCCAATGTTTATGATCCTTACACCAAGTGAGGTGTCGTTTGGCATTAACCGGTATGATGTGTGGCTTAAGAGCAGCTGCTCTACCATGAAATCCAAGTTCCCTCACCTCCTGCCTAACTGTCATAGAACTTGAAGTGGACCCTTATGCAGTTTGGGATTCCTGTGTGATGGCCTGGATAGATGTCTGCCTGTTACACATTACGGCCCTCTTCAACTGTTGGCGGTCTCTGTCAGTCAACAGACAAGGTCAG
Source organism: Schistocerca serialis cubense (assembly GCF_023864345.2). NCBI lineage: Eukaryota > Metazoa > Arthropoda > Insecta > Orthoptera > Acrididae > Schistocerca > Schistocerca serialis. The sequence goes on from NC_064641.1 coordinate 674,986,194, forward strand.
CCTGTACGCTTTTGTGCTGTACATGTCCACTTCACTATCACATCAGAAACAGTGGACCTAGGGATGTTTAGAAGTGTGAAAAACCCGCATACAGATGTATGACATAAGTGACACCCAGTCACCTGAGCACATTCAAAGTCCGTGAGTTCCGCGGAGTGCCCCATTCAATTCTCTCATGATGTCTAATGACTACTGAGGTCTTTGATATGTAGTACCTAGCCGTAGGTGGCAGCACAATGTACCTAACAAGAAAAACATATGTTTTTGGGGGTGTTCAGATATTTTTAATCACACGGTGTATGTGTTGAGTGGACATGCCTATTCTATTCATTTTTTACTGATTTCTCACTCTTCTGTCCTACATCTTTCTTCTTTCTCTCTTGTTTCTATTTCCATTCCATCTCTCCCACTTTTATGGTCAAAGTCTCCATAATGTAATGCATAAATCATCTTGTTTGTATGTATTTATGGTTTTATCAGATGGCTGCCTTTTTTTCTCCCCAACTCCTCTCTTTCTGTGTAGAAAACTGCCATTGCCTTCAACCAGCCCCTCAAGGGTTGTTTTTTTTTTTTTTTTTTTTTTTTTTTTTTTTTTTTTTTTTTTTTTTTTTTTTGGCTGCGAAGGAATAAGAACCTGACAGAAGAAGGACAAAATCTATCTATGGGATGTAAACTAAATCACATATGAAACAAGATGTCTCATTATTCACTGGTGATTGTAATAACTGTTCTCGAGTTGCAAAATATTGAAGAAATGTGCTTTACTTTGAACAAGCACTGAAGTATAAATAACCTGAATACATAGAACTGTACATTCACACACTCCAATGATAACAGCATTTTCATAAAAAAAAAACAGCTCACTTAATATCAGTATTCAAAAAATGAGCATTGAGAGATTTCTTAGACATACCTTTCTGGGGCAATGTAACATGTTCTTCTTCTTGAAGTATCAAAAAAGTAAGAAAAGTCAGCCGGATTATCCTCTGGAAGATATGTTGGTTTGAAAGATGCAAAGTCAACAAGGAGTACCCAGTTCCATGAGGTTATCATTATGTTCTCTAATTTTATGTCTCCATGGCAGACCTGGAATTGAAATTAGCAACAAAAATAGTATTAAACTGCAATACACAAAATAGAACTCTCACATGCTCTACAACAGATGGAGCTGAGTAACATGCTGCAATGCTCAAAACTTTGATCAATGATTCTCTCTACAAGACCAGACTGGTTCTTTCCCTCACATGTAGCCAACGGAGGCAGTAACCCCCTTTAATGACCTCAAAGACAATGAAACAATCTCAAAACTCAAGCTATGTCATTTGCTACCAAATTCCAGCATCAAGACCAGTTGCCCATTTGATTTTCACATATTTTATTGAAATGCTCATACGAGCAATATTTATTAAATATTGGAGCTTTTTGGACGACTCATAATATATTACGAGACTGACTGGAACTTTTGTGGCTGGAGAAAGAACAAACACAGAGTGACAAAGACAGAAAAATACTGAACCTACAGACATAGCAGGTGCTTTCTTGTGTGGTAACAGCACATGCCCAAAGGCTAAATGTAGTAATCAAGCTTCCAGACAGCAGAGCAGCAAATGAATCACATTCCCTCTCAAGGCTGCAAATACCTCTCACCATGCCCTTAAATGAGGAATATCCTCCCAACTAACCCTGTTCTTACTTATGAAATTTCTTGTCTGTCCCTACAACATTTATGTTCCCAAATATCTGTCCTGCGGGTAATATTCCCATGGAAAACTTGTCCCATAAATATGCCTGTTACCACTTACTCCAGCCCAAGCCCAGATATCTCCCACCCTGTCAGAGATGGAACCATCTCTCAAAGCAACCACTTCATCTACCAAATTTTCTGCAATTCTATATGAGTGCAACCAAGAGCAAAGTATCCAGCATGTAGGTGACAGCCACCAAATTGAGGCCAAGGGCCAACTATAGCTTCTAGTTGCAGAGTATATTGCTGAAGATAATGATGTTGACTACTTCATCAAGATAAGATATAATTAAGTTATTTATTTATTATTTATCTTGGCCAATATAAATAAATTATATCTTTGCACATTTCCTGCCTTATGTAAACAAACCAAATGTCAAAACTGTCAATACATAAAGCACAGTTGCATTTTGTAAACCGATATAAATGGAGAAACAGATTGTGAAGATGCTGCCAATTTAGAAATTTGGTAAATTTAAAAGTAAACTATTTTTCTGCTAATTTACCATCATACCATTGTGTTCTCATTTTGTACTTGTAACATAGTGTTCTTCTCCAAACATAAGCTGAAGCCAGTTGTGAAAAGAATGAAAGATTAAATAAATCACAACTTAAGAAAAAAAAATTCTGAATTCATTCAGTAAATATTCAGCTTTGATATCCACCATGAAGAAAAAGATATAAGTAAATTGGTCATGACTTTTTCAAAGGAACCACCCCAGCATTTGTGTTAAACAAATTAGGGAAAGAATAAAACACCTTAATCCGGATGAATGGTTGAGGGTTTGGACTTCGATCCTCCCAAATGTGAGTCAAGAGTCTTCATTAATGAGCCACCTCACATGGTATGCTCAGCTGGATAAAGTTAGGGAAGCACAATGGCTACATCTTCATCTACATCTACATTTATACTCCGCAAGCCACCCAACGGTGTGTGGCGGAGGGCACTTTACGTGCCACTGTCATTACCTCCCTTACCTGTTCCAGTCGCGTATGGTTCGCGGGAAGAACGACTGTCTGAAAGCCTCCGTGCGCGCTCTAATCTCTCTAATTTTACATTCGTGATCTCCTCGGGAGGTATAAGTAGGGGGAAGCAATATATTCGATACCTCATCCAGAAACGCACCCTCTCGAAACCTGGCGGGCAAGCTACACCGCGATGCAGAGCGCCTCTCTTGCAGAGTCTGTCACTTGAGTTTGTTAAACATCTCCATAACGCTATCATGGTTACCAAATAACCCTGTGATGAAACGCGCCGTTCTTCTTTGGATCTTCTCTATCTCCTCCGTCAACCCGATCTGGTACGGATCCCACACTGATGAGCAATACTCAAGTATAGGTCGAACGAGTGTTTCGTAAGCCACCTCCTTTGTTGATGGACTACATTTTCTAAGGACTCTCCCAATGAATCTCAACCTGGTAACTACCTTACCAACAATTAATTTTATATGATCATTCCACTTCAAATCATTCCGCACGCATACTCCCAGATATTTTACAGAAGTAACTGCTACCAGTGTTTGTTCCGCTATCATATAATCATACAATAAAGGATCCTTCTTTCTATGTATTCGCAAAACATTACATTTGTCTATGTTAAGGGTCAGTTGCCACTCCCTGCACCAAGTGCCTATCCGCTGCAGATCTTCCTGTATTTCGCTACAATTTTCTAATGCTGCAACTTCTCTGTATACTACAGCATCATCCGCGAAAAGCCGCATGGAACTTCCGACACTATCTACTAGGTCATTTATATACATTGTGAAAAGCAATGGTCCCATAACACTCCCCTGTGGCACGCCAGAGGTTACTTTAACGTCTATAGACATCTCTCCATTGATAACAACATGCTGTGTTCTGTTTGCTAAAAACTCTTCAACCCAGCCACACAGCTGGTCTGATATTCCGTAGGCTCTTACTTTGTTTATCAGGCGACAGTGCAGAACTGTATCGAGCGCCTTCCAGAAGTCAAGAAAAATAGCATCTACCTGGGAGCCTGTATCTAATATTTTCTGGGTCTCATGAACAAATAAAGTGAGTTGGGTCTCACACGATCGCTGTTTCCGGAATCCATGTTGATTCCTACATAGTAGATTCTGGGTTTCCAAAAACGGCATGATACTCGAGCAAAAAACATGTTCTAAAATTCTACAACAGATCGACGTAAGAGATATAGGTCTATAGTTTTGCGCATCTGCTCGATGACCCTTCTTGAAGACTGGGACTACCTGTGCTCTTTTCCAATCATTTGGAGCCTTCCGTTCCGCTAGAGACTTGCGGTACACGGCTGTTAGAAGGGGGGCAAGTTCTTTCACGTACTCTGTGTAGAATCGAATTGGTATCCCGTCAGGTCCAGTGGACTTCCCTCTGTTGAGTGATTCCAGTTGCTTTTCTATTCCTTGGACACTTATTTCGATGTCAGCCATTTTTTCGTTTGTGCGAGGATTTAGAGAAGGAACTGCAGTGCAGTCTTCCTCTGTGAAACAGCTTTGGAAAAAGGTGTTTAGTATTTCAGCTTTAAGCGTGTCATCCTCTGTTTCAATGCCATCATCATCCCGGAGTGTCTGGATATGCTGTTTCGAGCCACTTACTGATTTAACGTAAGACCAGAACTTCTGAGGATTTTCTGTCAAGTCGGTACATAGAATTTTACTTTCGAATTCACTGAACGCTTCACGCATAGCCCTCCTTACACTAACTTTGACATCGTTTAGCTTCTGTTTGTCTGAGAGGTTTTGGCAGCATTTAAACTTGGAGTGAAGCTCTCTTTGCTTTCGCAGTAGTTTTCTAACTTTGTTGTTGTACCACAGTGGGTTTTTCCTGTCCCTCACAGTTTTACTCGGCACGTACCTGTCTAAAACGCATTTTACGATTGCCTTGAACTTTTTCCATAAACACTCAACATTGTCAGTGTCGGAACAGAAATTTTCATTTTGATCTGTTAGGCAGTCTGAAATCTGCCTTCTATTACTCTTGCTAAACAGATAAACCTAAACAGAATATAAAAAAGGGACCTTTTTTTTATATTCCTATTAACTTCCATATTCAGGGATGCTGCAACGGCCTTATGATCACTGATTCCCTGTTCTGCACATACAGAGTCGAAAAGTTTGGGTCTGTTTATTATCAGTAGGTCCAAGATGTTATCAGTAGGTCCAAGATGTTATCTCCACGAGTCGGTTCTCTGTTTAATTGCTCGAGGTAATTTTCGGATAGTGCACTCAGTATAATGTCACTCGATGCCCTGTCCCTACCACCCGTCCTAAACATCTGAGTGTCCCAGTCTATATCTGGTAAATTGAAATCTCCAACTAAGACTATAACATGCTGAGAAAATTTATGTGAAATGCATTCCAAATTTTCTCTCAGTTGTTCTGCCACTAATGCTGCTGAGTCGGGAGGTCGGTAAAAGGAGCCAATTATTAACCTAGCTTGGTTGTTGAGTGTAACCTCCACCCATAATAATTCACAGGAATTATCCACTTCTACTTCACTACAGGATAAACTACTACTAACAGCGACAAACACTCCACCACCGGTTGCATGCAATCTATCCTTTCTAAACACCGTCTGTACCTTTGTAAAAATTTTGGCAGAATTTATCTCTGGCTTCAGCCAGCTTTCTGTACCTATAACGATTTCAGCTTCCGTACTTTCTATCAGCGCTTGAAGTTCCGGTACTTTGCCAACGCAGCTTCGACAGTTTACAATTACAATACCAATTGCTGCTTGGTCCCCGCATGTCCTGACTTTGCCCCGCACCCGTTGAGGCTGTTGCCCTTTCTGTACTTGCCCAAGGCCATCTAACCTAAAAAACCGCCCAGCCCACGCCACACAACCCCTGCTACCTGTGTAGCCGCTTGTTGCGTGTAGTGGACTCCTTACCTATCCAGTGGAACCCGAAACCCCACGACCCTATGGCGCAAGACGAGGAATCTGCAGCCCACACAGTCGCACCGTCTCAGCCTCTGATTCAGACCCTCCACTCGGCTCTGTACCAAAGGTCCGCAGTCAGTCCTGTCGACGATGCTGCAGATGGTGAGCTCTGCTTTCATCCCGCTAGCGAGACTGGCAGTCTTCACCAAACCAGATAGCCGCCGGAAGCCAGAGAGGATTTCCTCGGATCCATAGCGACACACATCATTGGTGCCGACATGAGCGACCACCTGCAGATGGGTGCACCCTGTACCCTTCATGGCATCCGGAAGGACCCTTTCCACATCTGGAATGACTCCCCTGGTATGTACACGGAGTGCACATTGGTTTTCTTCCCCTCTCTTGCTGCCATATCCCTAAGGGACCCCATTACGCACCTGACGTTGGAGCTCCCAACTACCAGTAAGCCCACTCTCTGTGACTGCCCGGATCTTGCAGACTGAGGGGCAACCTCTGGAACAGGACAAACAGCCATGTCAGGCCGAAGATCAGTATCAGCCTGAGACAGAGCCTGAAACTGGTTCGTCAGACAAACTGGAGAGGCCTTCCGTTCAGCCCTCCGGAATGTATTTCGCCCCCTGCCACACCTTGAGACGACCTCCCACTCTACCACAGGTGAGGGATCAGCCTCAATGTAGGCAGTATCCCGGGCAACCACAGTCGTAGTCCGATCGGGGGATGCGTGGGACGAGCTGGCCGTCCCCGACAAACCCCCATCCGGAACCCCACAGTGATGCCCATTGGCAACAGCCTCAAGCTGTGTGACCGAAGCCAACACCGCCTGAAGCTGGGAGCGAAGGGATGCCAACTCAGCCTGCATCCGAACACAGCAGTTGCAGTCCCTATCCATGCTAAAAACTGTTGTGCAAAGAACGTCTGAACTAATCTACAGAGAGCGCAAACAAATCGACACAAAATTTAAACAGTTATTAAAATACAAGATTGCCTAGTAAATGCAGTAATGCTGACACACTGCTCGGCGGCGGAAGGAGACTACGCGATTTTACACTATTCAGGTACTAAAACGCAATGCTACAACTCTCAAATACTGTAATACACCCGAAATTTATGAATTAAACAATGCAAATACCAAAAACACGCAAAGAAATTAAGAATTAAACTATGTAACAAATGAGTGAGCTAGGAGTATACGACTTGCTGCTGCAGCTGCTTATCCAACGGCGGCAGGGAGCACACTGGCTGTGACCAACTGACACTGGCCTTATTGAAAGAAACATGCTAGCAATTACCATAACTGAAAGCATGGAATGCCTAAGTTCAAATACATTTAATCCCTGTCCAAATGAAAGCAAATTCAGAATCTGAATCACTGCACATCATATGATACAAACACTCCAAAGTGTAACTACATCTACATCGAAGTGATTACTCTGCTATTCACAATAAAGTGCCTGGCAGAGGATTCAATGAACCACCTTCAAGCTGTCTCTCTATTGTTCCACTCTCGAAAGGCACGCAGGAGAAACGAGCACTTAAATTTTTCTGTGCGAACCCTGATTTCTCGTATTTTATCGTGATGATCATTACTCCCTATGTAGGTGGGTGCCAACAGAACATTTTCGCAATTGGAGGAGGAAACTGGTGATTGAAATTTCATGAGAAGATCCCGTCGCAATGAAAAACGCCTTTGTTTTCATGATTGCCACTCCAATTCACATATCACGTTTGTGACACTATCTCCCTTATTTCACAATAATACAAAATGAGCTGCCATCCTTGTACTTTTTCAATGTCATCTGTCAGTCCCACCTGATACGGATCCCACACCGCACAGCAATACTTCAGAATAGGGCACACAAGTGTGGTGTAAGCAGTCTCTTTAGTAGACCTGTTGCACCTTCTAAGTGTTCTGCCAATAAATCACAGTCTTTGGTTTGCTCTACCCACAATATTATCTATGTGATCGTTCCAATTTAGGTTATTTGTAATTGCAATCCCTAAGTATTTTGCTGAATTTACAGCCTTCAGATTTGTGTGACTTATCGAGTAATTGAAATTTAGCTGATTTCTTTTAGTACTCATGTGAATAAGTTCACACTTTTCTTTATTCAGGGTCAATTGCCACTTTTCGCACCATACAGATATCTTATCTAAATCATTTTGCAAGTTGTTCTGATTATCTGATGACTTTGCAAGATGGCAAATGACAGCATCATCTGCAAACAATCTAATAGGGCTACTCAGCTTGCCTTCCATGGTGTTAATATAGATCAGGAACAATAGAGGGCCTATGACACATCCTTGGGGAACGCCAAATATTACTTCTGTTTTACTCGATGACTTTCCGTCTATTACTACAAACTGTGACCTTTCTGACAGGAAATCACAAATACAGTCACACAACTGAGGTGGGACTCTGTAGGCATGCAGTTTGGTTAGAAGGCGCTTGTGATGAAAGGTGTCGAAACCCATCTGGAAATCTAAAAATATGGAATCAATTTGACATCCCCTGTAAACATCACTTATTACTTCATAAATCTAAAGAGCTAGTTGTGTTTCACAAGAATGATATTTTCTGAAACCATGCTGACTATGTGTCAATAAATCGTTTTTTTCTAGGTACTTCATAATGTTCGAATACAATACATGTTCCAAAACCCTACTGCAAATCGACATTAGTGATATAGGCCTGTAATTCAGCGGATTACTCCTACTTCCCTTTCAGGGTATTGGTGTGACTTGAGGAATTTTTCAGTCTTTAGGTACAGATCTTTCTGTGAGCGAGTTGTTGTATATAATAGCTAAATATGGAGGTATTTTATCAGCATACTCTGAGAGGAACCAGACTGGTATACAATCTGGACCGGAGGCCTTGCCTTTATTAAGTGATTTAAGCTGCTTTGTTACACTGTGGATTTCTACTTCTATATTTCTCATCTTGGCAGTTGTTCTTGATTGGAATTCAGGAATATTTGCTTCGTCTTCCTTGGTGAAGGAGTTTCGGAAAACCGTGTTTAATAACTGCTCTAGTGGCACTGTCATCAGTGACTTTACCATTGTTATCACGCAGTGAAGGTATTGATTGCGTCTTGCCACTGGTAGTGGCCTCCTCACCTATTAAGCGGAACCTGAAAAACCACCACCCGATGGTGCAAGTCAAGGAATCTGCAGCCTACACGGTTATAGAACTGCCTGAGCCTCTGATTCAGACGCTCCACTCAGCTCTGCAGCAAAGGACCACAGTCTGTTCTATCGCCGATGCTGCAGATGGTGAGCTCCGTCTTAATCTCGGAAGCAAGACTGGCAGTCTTTACCATTTCCGCTAGCCACCCGAAACCAGACAGAATCTGGCCCGATCCAAAGCGACACGCATCGTTGGTACCGACATGAGCCACCACCCACAGTTGGCTGCACCCTGTACTCTTCATGGCATCCAGAAGCAAGCACCCTTTCCACATCTGGAATGACTCCCCCCAGAATGCAAACGGAGTGCACACTGGCTTCGTTCCCCTCCTTGGCAGCCTTGTTCCTATTGCGCGCCTAATGTTGGAGCTCCCAACCGTCAGCAAACCCACCCTCTGTGAATGCCCAGACTTTGTGGGCTGAGAAGCTTCCCCTGGGACAGGGTGGACAACTGCATCCGGCTCAGACACAGCATCAGCCGCCCGAAACCTGTTCATCAAACAAACCGGGGAGGCCCTACGATTGGCCCCTCAGAATGTTTTTCGCTGCCTGCCAGACTTTGGAATGATCTCCCACTCGACCATGGGTGAAGGGTCAATCTCAGTGCAGGCAGTACCCGAGGCGGTCACAGCAGTGGACAGATCGGAGGACACGTCGGACGTACTCAACATCCCACGCATCCCCGCGTTCGATCCCCCACAGTGACGCCCCTTGGCAGCAGCCTACAGTTGTGCGACGGACGCCAACGCAGCCTGGAGCTGTGAGCGAAGGGTCGCCAACTTGAAGCTCGTAAAAATATACGAGGGTCAGTCAAAAAGTAATGCCTCCTATTTTTTTTTTCTACGTTTAATTGTCAGGAAATTTAAATGCAATTACATAGGTTGAAAACCACAACATTGAGGATCATTTTGTCATTTTTCAATGTAATCTCCGCCCATCTCTACAGTTTTGGTCCATCTTTGAACAAGGGCATGTATCCCAGCACGGTAAAAATCACAGCTCTGCTTCCTAAGCCATTGACGCACGGATGTTTTGACGGCCTCCTCATCTTCAAAATGAATCCCACGATGAGCTTCTTTTAGTGGCCCGAACAGATGGAAGTCTGATGGTGCCAGGTCAGGGATGTATGGGGGATGAGGCAAAACTTCCCATCCAATTTTGACAATCTTGTCAGAGGTGTGACGACTGGTGTGTGGTCTTGCATTGTCATGCAAAAGAAGAACATCTGCCATTGATTTTGTTGGGCGAACTCGCTGAAGACGTGCTTTAAGTTTGTTGAGGGTTGTGACGTATTGAACAGAATTTATTGTGCATCCCTGCTCCAAAAAATCAACCAGAATCACACCCTCTGTATCCCAGAAAACTGTTGCCATAACTTTCCCTTCCGATCGCACAGTTTTGAATTTTTTCTTCCTCGGCGAGCTTGTGTGACGCCACTCCATTGACTGCCTCTTTGATTCGGGTTCAAAAAAATGCACCCATGTTTCGTCCCCGGTCATAATTTTTTTCAGAAACTCATCTCCCTCCAAACGGAAGCGCTGCAAGTGTTGGGAGGCTATTGTTTTCCTTGCCTCTTTATTCTGATCGGTTAACATTCTTGGAACCCACCGTGCACAAACTTTTGAGTACCCCAATTGTTTAATAATCGTGATCACACTGCCTTTACTAAGAGAAATAATGCGACACACTTCATCTGCAGTCACCTGACGGTCACCACGAATGATGTCATCAACTTGCTGAATGTTGTGTGGAGTCACTGCACTCACTGGCCTGCCGCTCCGCTTTTCGTCAGTCAACGGTGTTTGCCCTTCAGCTTCCTTACAACGACGAACCCATCGTCTAACAGTGCTGACATCCACTGTCACAACACCATACACCTTCTTCAGTCTTTCATGAATGCGTATGGGCGTTTCACCTTCTGCATTCAAGAATTCAATCACACAACGCTGTCTCAAACGAACATCGATGTCGGCTATCTTACAAACTTCTGCTGTGCTGCCACCTGTTGACACAGAAAGTTACTACTGCAGTGGATTGCAGAAGAAGGTTTGAGGAATGGCGCCAAATTCAAATTTTTCACTTAACTTAATTTCTTTAAGTAGAAAAAAAATGGGAGGCATTACTTTTTGACCGACCCTCGTATAACAAACGAACAGTGTACTTGTCTTATTAGCAGTGGGAAATCAAAGTGCTCTCTCACTGATGGTCTAACCGACACTGAGCTGTTCTAACCAAACAAACAAAAGCCTGTACGATACGAGGGTCGATAGCAACGGCGGTACTGTACACTACACTGTTATTGTAAGCACTCGAACACGCAAGAAGTTACAAAAATAATCTAGTAACTACACAGATAACTGAAAATAAGTAGCTCTTGTTTGAAGCTCGTAAAAATATGCAATAAGCGAATGGTGTACTCGCCTTATTAGTAGCAGGAGCACGTGGTGCACTCTCGCTGACGGTCTAACCGACACTGAGCTGTTCTAACCACACGAACAAAAGCCTGTACAATACTAGGATCGATACAACGGTTGATAACAACGGCGGTGCTGTACACTACATTGTTATTGAAATAAAAGGTTGTGCCTAGTAAGCACTCGAACATGCAAGAAATTACAAAAATAAACTAGTAACTACACAGATAACTGAAAATAAGTCACTCCTGTTTGTAGCTCGTAAAAATATGTAACAAGCGAACAGTGTACTCACCTTATTAGTAGCAGGAACTTGCAGCGCGCTCTCGCTGACGGTCTAACAAGTAGTCACATTAACAAAGGGTGCCCTACATAAAACCAGTACGCATCACGTATCAGTTAATCATCTCTAATCGAACTGCTTGTGAAATGGCAATGCTGTCTTGAAAGTTGGCTATACTGCATTTTACCAGAAAGTTTAATGCATCAGTTGCTGTGAGAAGCTCATAGTGAGTTGCTACAGCAGTGGGGCAGTTTGCACTAGAATACCGAACTGATACTGTGGAGTGTTACATAAGGGCAGGCTCTATCAAGGAATATAACAAAATGTTTCAAGCAAAGTATCCTGGTAGGAATCTCACCACAACCAGCACTATTCAAGATCTGGAGGGCTGTACAATCTGTACAGAATGTGCAGAGGAACAGACAACCATGAGGTCCCCTGAAACTATAGACAGAATTCACATGGAAATTCCCCACAAGTCGGTAAGGAGGTTATCACAGCAGATTGCTGTACCTCATACATTGTGTGAGTGTCGTGCAAGAGTTAAATTTGAGAACCAGGAAAAAAAGAAGTTCGTTATTGTAACTGGCCGTTAACATCAATTGCTAATGGTTACCTGGACCCCTTGCTTTACTTCATTTCAGATGAGGTCTGGTTTCATTTGTCAAGTTATGTAAACTTCCTGAATCACAGATACTGGTCACAGGGCAACCCAAATATTCTGCATGAAGAACCTCGGCATTAAGAGAAGGTATGTGTTTGGTGTGTGTTGCTCGGCAAGTGCATTATTGGCCCCACATTTTTCAATCACACCTTAAACAGTGACAGATATGATGGAACAACCATTCACACATTCAACCGAAGTGTGGACCACATCACCAATGGGCCCCCTGAAGACAGACTTGGCAGTAGAGGCCTCTGGCCCCCAAGGTCCTCAGACTTTTTAAGTATGGTGCACATTAAAAAGCAAAGTGTATGCTGAAAATCCTCACAAATAGATGATCTTAAACAGAAAATTACCAGAGAAATTAACAACACTGTGCCTGCAGAATTACAGCATGTTGCTGGTAAACATCATCACACGAAGTCAGCTTTGCCTGGATACCCATGACTACTACTTCCAGCATCTCTTATGAACAGGTAACTACATGGTTTTTAACACTACTATTATCAATTCTTTGTTAGTTAGTTCATTGTTACTTGACTCTCAGATGTGAGGCATACCAGCTTTATGTGGGACACTCTGTAGTACTTCCTTTTTCAGTACCTTGGACATATGACTGAAGATCGTATGATAACAAGAACAGTTGGTACATCTGTAGTGACTATTCCCCACTTCCAGCATCTCTTATAAACAGGTAACTACATGGTTTTTAACATTACTATTATCAATTCTTTGTTAGTTAGTTCATTGTTACTTGACTCTCAGGTGTGAGGCATACCAGCTTTATGTGGGACACTCTGTAGTACTTCCTTTTTCAGTACCTTGGACATATGACTGAAGATCGTATGATAACAAGAACAGTTGGTACATCTGTAGTGACTATTCCCCACTCTGAAAATGCTGTTTCATTCTATTTGAGTTACCTGCAGTCAAGTACATTGTCAAGCAAAAGAAAAAGCTTCTCAGAGAAACATTTCACACTCTCCAATTGTGGCCTACAAGTGTTCCAAAAAAGAATACTGCAGCTGTTATATTTGTTAGATTTTCCACAGTTACAAGTAGCAGGATGCCCTAATCATTTCTTATACTATGCAATCTTTTGTAGAGTTAACAGCATGGTAAATTATGTTCCATAGCTTTTAATGATGATACAATTGTGAAGATCAATAATGGCGTAGTACCTATGCACAATCATATCAGTAATGTAATCAGAACACAGGCAGTCAATATGAGAATCACATTTATATGTAATATTCAAGCATTTCAGGATAACTGTTTGGCAATGTAATCCGTATGTCATCAAATATGGCAATGCTTCACATGCAATACTTACTCCAACTTTGTGGCACTGATGAAGAGCATAAAGAAGTTGAAATGCAATCCATTTCTTCTCAATAGCTGTGAGGAAGGGTCTTGTGCTTATCCGATCATACAGACTATATTTTACATACTCTCGCATAAGGAAAGCTGCTTTATCTGTTAACTGCAACACAAAAAGAACACTGGAAGGTAATGATGTGCAAAATGTCCATTTAAATTTATATTACAACATACAGCAAACATCTACACCATTTTTTAATTTAACCATATGGCTAGGCCCCCCCCCCCCCCCCCCCCCCCCCCCCGTCAGGCAGACCGTTCGCCGTGTGCCGGTCTTTCAATTTGACACCACTTCGGTGATCGGTGAGCTGCAGTCGTTGAAGATGATAGGATGATGATGAGGACAACACAACACCCAGTCCCTGGGTGGAGAAAATTCTCCGACCCAGCCAGGAATCGAACCCGGGCCCAGTGGACTGACAATCCATCACGCTGACCACTCAGCTACCGGGGGTGGACATCTACACAATAACGTACTATTTATGAAACACTGAAATGGTGAGAAGTGGCAACTGATTATTAGTCTAATATTTTTACTGCAGTTTATTATTGAATTTGTCTTGATCTGAACAGGGATATAAAAGCAACAGTGGCCCCAGTTCACTATTGCTCACACTGAAATAGATTTATTGTGAGGTTTCACTTCCTATGATAGTAGTAAAGCCAACCAGTAACATTAAAGAGTAGTAGGAGGTCCTTTATTAGACACAACTTCTTCCGGACTTGATAATCCATATATTCTGTGTCTTTTCATCTCCTACAGTCTGCACTAAGATTAGATATGATGCACTTTCATCACCCTCACCATACAGACAAAACCTAGGGTCTCCTTTTTTTTTGTTTTTGCATGATAGTTCACTATTCTAAATGCTGCCTACTGAACCAGTTTTCTAGTACTGATTTAATCAATGCATTACTGATTGTTAGGACATGTTATAGTCAAATAAATGAGTCAGCACATCTGTCCTGTCCAACCTATAAGCCGCTGATTCCTGAGTGACCAGTGACCTACAGCAGGTTTATCTTGTTGCTTTCCCCTAGCCTCACAAGGGCTTTGTGGCATTCTGCAACATTTGGTCTTGTTGCAGGGGCTGATAGAGATTTCAGAGCTGCTTAGCTATCTGAATAAATGTAAAACTAAGATTTTTGACATGTCAGTAATCCACATTATGTCTCCTGCACAGTATCATGATTTGTTCTTCCACTGCTTCCTACTTTCAATTGTTATGATGAAAGATTTATTGACGCAGCTGGAAGCTACTGTATAGTAAGCCAGCTTTTCCCCTATCATTCCTATATTTGCCACATCAGTGTTTTGGTGCGGGGTTCTGGATACCCTAAAGATATCTGGTTATTTCCAGTTTTTAGCCTGTATGCTCCTACTACTGCCTCCATTTTCAGCCACTGGTGTAACAGAGGCACACCCAGCATGGTCCCCATTCCAGTAGTAGGTGTGCAGCTAATCCTGCCAGTTATGACTAAATAGACCAATCTCTGCCCCTACCCATGCTTTTTAGCAACCATCTTCTGTTTTACTTTGTTTCACCTTAGTGCACTGCCATAAATTATCACAGATCTTATGTGAATTTTAAAATTTTCCAGGCGAACTGAATGTTCAGATAAATTTGGGCTTGAAGCCTGTCATCACTGACTTCATTGCATGGTATTTCGACTGGGTACCTGCCAGTTATCTTCAGGTGAACCATCAAAGACTGAGAAGACTTGCTCCATGCTGCCCTACAGAGCGTGGTGGAAGTATTTCGTGCATGTATCAAAATGCAAGTTGACAGACGGACCTCACTTTGTCACAGCAGCACTCTCGCTGGTCAAACCATAGAACTAAGTTGTCCTCTGTGTTACCAGTCATCAAGGCCACTAGCCTACTCTGTCATCTTCGATTAGAACAAATGGTGGGGGTGATAGGGTTCAATGTAGTGTCCAACTGGTTGCCACTATCATGGTTCGTCACCTTTGTGAGCCTTCACTAATTGGTAAAAAGTTCCAGGTGGACATCACTGTTCTTTTTTTTTAGCATACTCTATCCTAAACCTATTTTATGCTTAAACAAGAATATTTTGAACAAACTGATGGCGTCGCCATGTGCAGCCCTATGTCTCCCTTGGTGGCCAACTTTTTATGGGAGATTCCGAGGAGAGACCGCTTGAATCAGCTGCCGTTAAACAACGTGTATTTTGAAGGTGTGTAGACAATACTTTCATAGTATGGCCTCAAGGAGAATATAAATTAAGGGAGTTTCACCACCATCTCAACTCCATTCATAACATCATTCAGCCTGTTAGGGAAATAAAGAAAGATGATTGTCTGCCTTTCTTGGATGTCTTGATGTCTTGGTTAGATGAAAGAATGATGGCTCTCAGGGGCATTCTGTTTGTCTTATGCCCACTCATACTGACTTGTATTTGCAAGTGTCAAGTTGTCATCACCCATTGCAAACTCTGGGCATGCTTAAAACACTTGTACACAGAGCTCACACAATCTCAGATCTACATAGTTTGCCTAAAGAGTTCACCCACCTAACGACAGTTAAAAAAATGGATATTCCACCCAGCAAATTACCAGGAAGTGGATCAAGAGGAGAACACGCTGGCAAAATCTTTAGCTTCTGTTCCTTTTGTGAGCAACATTTCATTTAAAATGGCAGGAATCCTTGTAAATTTCAAGTGAAAGTGACCTACCACCTAAGATTGCAGACCTTGCTATTGTGGAGTTAGCAAAATACCTTGTCAGTGTGGTATGGCTTACATGGGACAGACTGCACGCATGGTGAAAGAACGCTGCACTAAGAATCAATGTTGCACTCCCCTTCTGCAACCAAGCAAGTCTGCTATCACTGAACACTTTATTTCCACTGGACACTCAATGGAGTGTGATAGAACTGTGATTCTGACCACAGAAACATCTTTTTTGGACTCCATTATTAATGAATTTGTGAAAATATGTCTGGTGGAAAATCTGATGAACCACAATAACGACTACCAGTTGGACAGTGTGTGGAACCCCATAATCTCCACAATTTGTTGTAATCGAAGACTATGGATATGCAAATGGCTCAGGCGAGTGGTAACAGAGGACAGCTGAGTCGCACAGTTCCACTAGTGAGGGCGCTGCCACTGGGAAGTGTGGTCTGTCTGTCAACTTGAATTTTGACACATACGTGGAATACTCGCACTACACTATACAGGGTGGAACAAAGCAACTCTTCGTCAGTCTTCGATGGCTCACCTTATGATGACTGGCAGGTGCACAGTCGAAATATCATGCAATGAATTCAACAATGACCAGCTGCAAGACTGAAATTTGTTTGAACATCACAGGTCTTACTGCATTTGTACACACCTACTGCATATTCTTGGGGTTTGGACTCCAGTATTTTCCACAGGCTCTTCTAGTACTCATAAGAGTATCTTCCGCCTTGGACCAAGTATTCCTTATGTGAGCGGTCCATGATAATTTCGCATCCAGGGTTACCCTTAGATACTTCACTGCCCTCTCTACAGGTAGAGTTTCATCAAGAAGCTTATGATTCTAGTACATTGTTGGATACACTTCCTCATAAATGCTACTACACCAGTTTTCTTGGCGCTGGCCCTCAGATCCTGTTCCATTCACCAGTTTCACACACTGTTCAATGCACATATTCTCCTAACAATAGTAGTAAATTTGCCAAGTATTACTATGACTAAGTTGTCTGGGTATCCTTAGCATAAGTAGTCTCTAGTAATTAGCTCTTTAATGAGTCCATTCGCAACTAGGTTCCACAGTAATGGGGACAAAACCCCTCTTTTTGAACACACACTGGTGATGTTGATCAATATTATTTTATTCATCATGGTGGCTTCTGCCTTTCTGAAATCAACATGGTCTTAATCTACATACATGCAGTGGTCTCGTGCTATGCCATTCTGCAGCTTTAATCACGGATTTGAAGGTCAAATTGCTAAAAGTCCCTTCAATATCCAGGAAGGTGCATAAAGTACTTTTCTGCAAATGTAGTGCTTTTTCCACCTTCCCAATAAGTTGGTGAAATGCTGTTTCACATGATTTGCTTGGTGGATGTGCATGTTTCTTTAAATGTAGGGGAACCCCAGTTAACCACTTTTTCCAAAAGTGTAAATTATCCAGTTTTTCTAATTTCTTAAGAAGACAGGACAGACCAGTCGGTCTCATACCCTCAGCCTTGGTATGATCACTTCTCCCAGGCTTCGGAATGAAGATAACCATGACTGCCCTCCAAGCATTAGGAATGATTCCTATTACTATATTAATTCTAAACCGTCTACACAGGAGTCTAATTAAATTTTCTCCTGCTTGTTGCAGTAGAGAGGGAAATATCCCATCTTGGCCTAGTAACTTGAACTGCTGAATCATTCCCACTATCCACTGGATTCTTTTGAAATCAACACAGTGTCTGGCAGATTCCCAGCTCTCCCTTTGGTTACTTGTAAACCTGTGCCTCTCAAGGACTGAAACTTGGTCTAGGTTGTCTACCAGAAGGCACTGATGGAAATGAGTCAACAATGATTACCAATTTCATTCAAATTTCGATTATCTTCAAATCTGTTAAAACAAATAAAAGATATGCAATGTTTGATCTTACATAACTAATCTGAAACACACATATTTTAAATGTACAAGTGTGTACACCAGTTACTTCTGTGTGCTGTGCGCAGCTTCCATAGGTCTTTAATGTACATACATTATAAAGTCAGAAATTATACAGGAGTACAGGCAAGTGATTATGAGGTACCATCCTTCATACATGGTACACCAAGACGATCATGTCAGTGCTGTGTTAAAACAAAACAGTTACAAAGATAAAAGAAAATTTAAAAATACGGTTGGTGTACAAAACCAAAACTAGAATTGGGAGAAACTCGTAGTTCACATCTCAGATACAGTTTCTTCAATCTTGCACACTAGTGTGCTTCTTTTGCAAGTATCCCACCAGAGGGCATTATTTTTCGTGGTTCAGGAACACATATAGTGCATGGATCAACTCTGCTACTGGGTTGGTCTCGTTGTTGCCACACCAGTCCCATTGTGCAGCATAAACATTGTTTGGCATAACTGATTCAGCACATATATGGTGGTATCTGTCTATAAATTGACTTTATAAAGATAAAAAAAAGTTACGCTTCTGAAAATCTTTATGACATGATCAATTAAATTTGAAACTAAAAGGAGGAAATATCATGATCATTAATGTGGATAAAGGTAATACATTAGCAATTATAAATGAAAATGAATATGTAGAGAGAACTGAGAAGTTTTTGGCTGACAATAACATTAAACACATAAATAAAGACCCAATCAAAAAGTTTCAGACTAACTTACAAGACAAACAGGACCTAATACAATGGAAAAGCATTATGTCATAAATATTGTAGTGCTTCGAGAATTTCCACGTAACTTCTAGAACCACTCATCCTTCTACCATCTCAAACACACAATATTTTAAATATAAGTGGGAGAGTGGAAAGGTATCTACTGCACTACCTACTTCCGTGTGCAGGTTGGAAGTTTGTTATGAGAAGACTGTAAGGGTGGTGGTCGAACAACACCGATAAGTGTTTGCCACTAGTGCCACAAAAGCCGTGATGAAAGAGCAAGGAGTAATTATGTAGTATTCTTTGCTGTTTTAGAGACTGTGATTATTGTTAAAGAAAAATGAACAACTGAATATAGACTTTTAAGTAATTCACATCTTGGACACTCTAGAGGCAAGGTGTGTTCATAAATTATGTGGTTGTTAAACCAATTTTATTGCAGATGTATTTTATCGAGTCTAACATGAGACGAATAGGTTGACTTGTAAAAATTCGAATACTAGTGTGAGAAATGGTGAATATGTTATTGGTGAAAGTTGAAATATACCAATATTGAACTAAAAGTATTCTTCAAATACTAAATTATTTCAAACGTAGAGAAAGAGTCTTATAAATTCCTGTAACCAGCATTATTCTTCGGAGAAGAAGGTTTTGGAGGTTGACACGAGCCAGCAATCCAGAGAAGAAGATTGGCTGTGCATATCAAGTAAGTCAGCTGATGTGTGAGAGGTGCAAATTTTGCAATCCAACTTCACATTGCTTCGGGTCGCCTAAAGCGTTAGTACGTGGCAACCAGTGAAAAGGGCTCAAGAAAACGGGAATTTTGATAGGAAATCATAGCAGGAGATATGATGTGTTGCCATAGCAACCAAGTATAACTAGACAAGAAGACTGTTTCGCGTAATTGGATTAAGTCCAAAAATCAAATGAAAAACTTTGTGAATGCAACACAGTGAAAAATGTACGAAAGTAATAACATTAAAAGAACAGAAAGAAGACCTCAAAGTATTAGACTAAGAAGAGATAAGATGAGAATAATTCAACTAAGAAGATCTGGTGTGGGAAGTGTACAGCTCTCACATGCATCGCAGGGACGCAAACGCAGAGACAACATCTGACACCACCGGCACCAGTTACTGCTAACCGGTGCTGATTCTACATCAGCTCACCGACGCCAGCGCGGAAACCAGCAACCAACGCCAGCAGCACCAGTTACTGTTCATCGGTGCTGATTTCACACCTGCTCACCGATCCAGCCTAAAACGATACGCCGGGTGAGTGAAAAACAATAATTGTTCAAGTATGAAGTTGAAGAAACCGTTCATTAGACTGTATTAGTGTAGTGCATAATGCTCAGTTTTTTTTTTTTTTTTTCACGATTACTAGATCTAAAGTTGGTTGGTTGGTTGGTTGGTTGGTTTGTTTGTGGGATTAAAGGGACCAGACTGCAACGGTCATCGGTCCCTTGTTCCAAAACTTAAAAACTACCACACAGAGTAAAAAACGGATAATAGAGACAACAGACAACACAGAACAGGAAAAACTCAGACAAAGAACAGACATAACAAAACAATAAAATAAAACATAAACACTCATATTAAATGATAAAAACCCCCTGCCCGAATAAAACGTAGAACTAAGCCAGCCATAGCAGGGTCATCAGTTAAAAGGGCAGGGAGCGTATCAGGCAGCGCAAATGTCCGCCTGACCACAGCTAAAAGGGGGCAGGCCAACAAAATGTGGGCCACTGTCAAAGCCACCCCGCAGCGACACAGAGGAGTGTCCTTCCGACACAGTAAGTAACTGTGTGTCAGCCGGAAGTGGCCAATGCGGAGCCGACAAAGGACGACTGAGTCCCTGTGGTTGGCTCGCATGGATGACCGCCACACAGTCGTCGTCTCCTTAATGGCACGGAGTTTATTGGGCGTGATCCGATCGCACCATTCAGTGTCCCAAAGCGCAAAAACTTTTCGGCGGAGGACCACTCACAAATCAGTCTCTGGGAGGCCAACATCCAGAGATGGTTGCCTGGTGGCCTCTTTCGCCAGGCAGTCAATATGTTCATTGCCCGGGATACTGACATGACCGGGGGTCCACACAAAGACCACAGAGCGGCCGCAATGGGCATGAGTATGCAGGGACGAGAACGAGGGAAATACTGGTCGAGAGCTCGTAAACCGCTCGGGGAATTGCTACAGATCACGAAGGACTCACCTGAGCAGGAGCAGATATACTCTAGGGCTCGAAAGATGGCGACCAGCTCAGCAGTGTAAACGCTGCAGCCAGCCGGCAAGGAACGTTGTTCGGAATGGTCCCCTAGAGTTAGCACATAACCAACACGACCAGCAACCATCGAACCGTCAGTGTAAACAACGTCAGAGCCCTGATACGTGGCCAGGATGGAATAAAAGCGGCGGCGGAAGGCCTCTGGAGGGACTGAGTCCTTCGGGCCCTGTGCCAAGTCGAGCCAAAGGCAAGGGCGAGGAACACATCATGGGGGTGTACGCAAAGTGGCCCGAAAAGGAGGTGGAACAGTGAAAACCCTAAGCCCGGAGAGAAGCTCTTTGACGCGGACCGCAATCGTACAACCTGACCGGGGCCGACGTTCTGGCAGATGGACGACCGATCACGGGAACAGGAGATGATAGTTTGGATGCCCGGGCAAGCTAAAAACATGGGCAGCATAAGCGGCCAGTAAATTCTGGCACCTGAACCGCAATGGAGGGACACCTGCCTCCACAAGTATGCTGTCCACTGGGCTGGTCCGGAAAGCACTAGTGGCAAGGCGTATTCCGCTGTGTAGGATTGGGTCCAGTACCCGCAGCGCAGATGGGGATGCTGAGCCATAAGCCAGGCTCCCATAATCCAGACGAGACTGGATTAACGCCTGGTAGAGCCGTAACAGGGTAGATCGGTCGGCGCCTCAGCGGGTGTGGCTCAAGCATCTCAGAGCATTTAGATGCCGCCAACACGCCTGTTTAAGCTGCCGAATATGAGGCAGCCAAGTCACCCGAGCATCAAAAACTACACCCAAAAACCTGTGGGTCTCCACCACAGCAAGGAGTTCGTCGGCAAGACAAAGCCGTGGCTCAGGATGGACTGTTCGGCACCGGCAGAAATGCATAACGCGGGTCTTGGCAGCTGAAAACTGAAAACCATGTGCTACAGCCCAAGACTGTGCCTTGCGGATAGCGCCCTGTAGCTGACGTTCAACAGCTGCAATGCCAGTAGAGCGGTAGTAAAGGCAGAAGTTATCAGCATACAGGGAAGCGGAGACAGAATTTCCCACCGCCACAGCGAGCCCGTTTACTGCGATTAAAAACAGGCAGACACTGAGGAGAGATCCCTGTGGTACCCCATTCTCCTGGACTCGGGAGGAACTATGGGAGGCCGCGACTTGCACGCGGAAGGTACGATACGACAGAAAATTTCAGATAAAGATTGGCAGAGGGCCCCGAAGACCCCATCCATGAAGCGTAGAAAGTATGTGATGACGTCATGTCGTATCGTACGCCTTCCGCATGTTGAAAAAGAGAGCGACCAGGTGCTGACGGCGGGCAAAGGCAGTATGGATGGCCAACTCCAGACTCACCAGATTGTCGGTGGCGGAGCGGCCTTTACAGAACCCACCCTGAGACGGAGCCAGAAGGCCCCCGAGACTCCAGTACCCAATTCAAGCGCCGGCTCACCATCCGTTCGAGAAGCTTGCAAAGAACATTGGTGAGGCTAATGGGGTGGTAGCTGTCCACCTCCAAAGGGCTCTTGCCCGGTTTCAAAACGGGGATGACAATGCTTTCCCGCCACTGCAAAGGAAACTCACCCTCGACCCAGAGACGGTTGTAAAGGTCGAGGAGGCGTCGCTTGCAGTCCACTGAAAGGTGTTTCAGCATCTGACAGTGGATGCGACCTGGCCCAGGAGCGGTATCAGGGCAAGGGGCAAGGGCACTGTGAAATTCCCACTCACTGAATGGAGCATTGTAGGATTCAGAATGGTGGGTGCGAAAAGAAAGGCTCCGACGTTCCATCCGCTCTTTAATGGAGCGGAAGGCCAGGGGGTAATTGGAAGAAGCGGAACTCAGAGCAAAATGCTCTGCCAAGCAGTTGGCAATTTCATCGGAGTCTGTACAAACTGCTCCATTCAGTGAGAGCGCAGGGATGCTGACAGGGGTCCGATAGCCATAGAGGCGTCGGATCTTGGCCCAGACCTGCGATGGAGAGACATGGAGGCCAATGGTGGACACATATTGCTCCCAGCACTCCTGCTTGCCTTGGCAGATAAGGCGGCAGGCCCGCGCACGCAGACGTTTGAAGGTAATGAGGTGTTCAATGCAGGGATGTCGCTTGTGACGCTGGAGCGCCCGCCGGCAATCTTTAATCGCTTCAGCGATCTCAGGCGACCACCAAGGCACAGTCCGCCGCCGAGGGGACCCAGAAGAACTGGGAATGGAAGATTCGACGGCAGTAATGATGCCCGTGGTGACCGATTGAACCACCGCATCAATGCCATCATTAGAGAGAGGCTCAATAGCGGCAATGGAGGAAAACAAGTCCCAGTTAGCCTTATTCATTGCCCACCTGCAAGGGCACCCAGAAGACTGACGCTGTGGCAGTGACAGAAAGATCGGAAAGTGGTCACTACCACACAGGTCATCATGCACTCTCCATTGGACAGATGGTAAGAGGCTAGGGCTGCAGACAGAAAGGTCAATGGCAGAGTACGTGCCATGCGCCACACTGAAGTGCGTGAAGGAACCATCATTTAACAGCGAAAGATCGAGCTGTGCCAATAAATGCTCAATGGTGGCGCCTCGACCTGTCGCCACTGACCCACCCCACAGAGGGTTATGGGCATTGAAGTCACCCAGTAATAAGAAAGGTGGCGGCAATTGGGCTATCAGTGCAGCCAGGACATGCTGCGCGACATCACCATCCGGTGGAAGGTAAAGACTGCAGACGGTAACAGCCTGTGGCGTCCACACCCGAACAGCGACAGCCTCTAAAGCTGTTTGTAGAGGGATAGACTCACTGTGAAGAGAGTTAAGGACATATATGCAGACGCCACCAGACACCCTTTCATAAGCTGCCCGGTTCTTATAATAACCCCGATAGCCACGGAGGGCAGGGGTTCGCATTGCTGGAAACCAAGTTTCCTGAAGAGCAATGCAGAAGAAAGGGTGAAGGCTGATAAGTTGTCGGAGCTCAGCTAGATGGTGGAAGAAACCGCTGCAGTTCCACTGGAGGATGGAATTGCCCATGGCTGAGAAAGGCGTGAAGGGACTGGGAAGGCAGATTACGCCTCTGGGTCACCTGCTGCCTCCGATGGAGCACCCGTGCAAGTGCTATCCATTGCGTCTGAGGGACCAGCGAGATCGAGGTCCTCAGCGGACGCAAGAATCTCCACCGCATCCTCAGACGCAGAGCTTGTAGGTAGCAGTGGAGTAGGTGCCACCGCAGGTGTCTTGGTCTTACGGGTCTTCAACGTCATTTTCTCTCGCTGTTCCTTTGGTTGTCGTTGTTGAGAGGGCTCACTGGAGTCAGTCTACGGGACCGAAGATGATCGCGAAGCTCGACGACCAGCGACCTGTGGCTTCTTCAGCCACTGGTTGGTGTCTGCCGTGCCGCTGGTAGGAACCTGGGAAGGGAGTGACCCAAGGGATCCCTTCCGAGCGAGAGAAGCCGAAGAAGACATACGCTTCTCCGGCTTAGAAGTGGGGACTGGTGGTTCAGTGGGTGCTGCTCCCGAGGTAGATGGTGTGGGAGCAACAGCGAGAGAAGGGGCCCCCATCGTCAAGGGGGCAGTTGAGGTCCTCTGACTCTGAGAGCTGACTGTTTGTGGTGCAGCTAAAGGGGCTGGAGCTGGAGCAGGCATAAGATGCCATCATGCGCATGGGATGTAGCCGTTCAAATTTCCGCTTAGCCTCAGTGTAAGTCAGTCGGTCCAGGGTCTTATATTCCATGATTTTGCATTCTTTCTGTAAGATCCTGCAGTCTGGCGAGAAAGGTGAATGAGGCTCTCCACAGTTGACACAGATGGGAGGCGGAGCACATGGAGTATCCGGATGAGATGGGCGTCCGCAAGGCTGGAAGTGCAGCGGGAAGACATATGGCCGAACTTCCAGCACTTAAAGCACTGCATCAGGGGAGGGATATAGGACTTGACGTCAGAACGGTAGACCATCACCTTGACCTTCTCCGGTAATGTATCACCCTCGAAGGCCAAGATGAAGGCACTGGTAGCAATCTGATTCTCCCTCGGACCCCGATGAACGCGCCGGACAAAATGAGCACCTCTACGCTCTAAGTTGGAGCGCAGCTCGTCATCAGACTGCAAAAGTAGGTCCCTATGGAAAATAACCCCCTGGACCATATTTAAACTCTTATGTGGTGTGATGGTAACGTTAACATCCCCCAACTTGTCACAAGCATGTAACCTGCGTGACTGGGCGGTCAATGCCGTTTTTATCAAAACTGACCCACGGCGCATTTTGGACAAGCCCTCCACCTCCCCAAACTTGTCCTCTAAATGCTCTACAAAGAAGTGAGGCTTCACGGAGACAAAGGATTCCCCATCAGCTCTGGTACAGACGAGATACCGGGGAGAATATGTGTCACTGTCATTCATTGCCTTTCGTTCGTCCCATGGTGTGGCCAGGGATGGGAACGATTTGGGGTCATAAACGTTACCTTTAAGATGAGCCCTCGAACGCTTAGAGACTGCTGGTGGCTGGCCACCAGCAAGAGATGATGTGCCACGCTTCATTGCATGTCATCCACCCTGATGCCACCTACTCCGACCAAGGGCCCTCCCCATGGGCGCCACCCAGCCACAGCAAAGGCCACCTGGCAGGATGGCCATTGCCGGGAGTCCTGATTCCCCAGGGAGATGGGCATCTACTCCTTGGCATACATGGGGAGTAAACGGCGCAGGCATCAGTAGAGCGATCCCTGTGTTGTCAGGGGGCTACAACCAACAGGGTACATGGCGGCCCCACCACAACGGATTGGCTACCGTGCTGGATCTTAGGTGCAAAAATGTATGAGGTCGTCGTCGCAGCGAAAAACAACACTACACAGTGCAGTGCGGAAATCGCACCCATGGACGTATCCTCACCCAAGGGATGGAAAACAAGCTGGACACCATTGCAATGACGAGAAAGCCAGCTAAAGGTCTCAGTGCACGACAGATACAGTGCACCATGTAAGGCGCCCTTCCCCAATTGGCTCGATCTTCGGAACAATTTAGAAAAATGGAGGTCAAACCCGAGAGGGGACCATCACAGAAGGCCGAAATATTTGAGACTCCTTTTAGTCGCCTCTTACGACAGGCAGGAATACCGCGGGCCTATTCTAACCCCCGAACCCGCAGGGGGGGATCTAAAGTTGGTAAAACCATGAAAAACGTACAGCCAGCTGAAGAGATTTCTGAACCAGCAGTGGCTATGAGAATTAGTAGAGAGGGACCTGACTGGTCTGAGTTACCAAATCTCATCACAGCTCAGAGTTTACAATCAAATTCTAGATTAGATGCACAAAGTAAAGAATCAGGCTTAATGAATGCCCAAAATGCTTCTTTAAAAAAGGAACTAAGGGAAGAATTAGGCTTAATTAATGCCCAAAATGCTTCTTTAAGAAAGGAACTAAGTCTTAAATTAGACTGAGTAAATACTCAATGAAATGATAAAATAGATGACCAGGGTGCTTCTTTGAGAAACGACATAAGTGCAACTTTAAGTGAAAAACTCGGTGCACAGAGTGCTAATTTAAGTAAAGAATTAGATAAAGTGAATACTCAATTAAATAATAAATTGTACGTTCAGAATAAAACTTTAGGATTGTTAAGTGCTAAGGTAGATTCACAAATTGCAGACTTTAGTAATTTATGTGAAGGTATGGGAAATTTGAAGACTGAATTTGTCGCTTTAACTACTAAAGTAGAAAATCTTAAAATAGATTTGAAAGATGAATTAACTAGTTCTTTAAGCAGCCACGTAAATCAACTGTTCACTGACTTTAATCAGAGACAGAATGATCGGTTCCAGAATTTGATCATCATCATCATCATCATCATCATTTAAGACTGATTATGCCTTTCAGCGTTCAGTCTGGAGCATAGCCCCCTTATAAAATTCCTCCATGATCCCCTATTCAGTGCTAACATAGGTGCTTCATCTGATGTTAAACCTATTACTTCAAAATCATTCTTAACCGAATCCAGGTACCTTCTCCTTGGTCTGCTCCGACTCCTCCTACCCTCTACTGCTGAATCCATGAGTCTCTTGGGTAATCTTGCTTCTCCCATGCGTGTAACATGACCCTACCATCTAAGCCTGTTCACCCTGACTGCTACATCTATAGAGTTCATTCCCAGTTTTTCTTTGATTTCCTCATTGTGGACACCCTCCTGCCATTGTTCCCATCTACTAGTACCTGCAATCATCCTAGCTATTTTCATATCCGTAACCTCAACCTTGTTGATAAGGTAACCTGAATCCACCCAGCTTTCGCTCCCATACAACAAAGTTGGTTGGAAGATTGAACGGTGCACAGATAACTTAGTCTTGGTACTGACTTCCTTCTTGCAGAAGAGAGTAGATCGTAGCTGAGCACTCACTGCATTAGCTTTGCTACACCTCGCTTCCAGTTCTTTCACTAAGTTGCCATCCTGTGAGAATATGCATCCTAAGTACTTGAAACCGTCCACCTGTCCTAACTTTGTTCCTCCTATTTGGCACTCAATCTGTTTATATTTCTTTCCCACTGACATTACTTTTGTTTTGGAGATGCTAATCTTCATACCATAGTCCTTACATTTCTGATCTAGCTCTGAAATATTACTTTGCAAACTTTCAATCGAATCTGCCATCACAACTAAGTCATCCGCATATCCAAGACTGCTTATTTTGTGTTCACATATCTTAATCTCACCCAGCAAGTCTATTGTTTTCAACATATGATCCATAAATAATATGAACAACATTGGAGACAGGTTGCAGCCTTGTCTTACCCCTGAAACTACTCTGAACCATGAACTCAATTTACCGTCAACTCTAACTGCTGCGTGACTATCCATGTAAAGACCTTTAATTGCTTACAAAAGTTTGCCTCCCATTCCATAATCTCGTAGAACAGACAATAACTTCCTCCTAGGAACCCGGTCATATGCCTTTTCTAGATCTATAAAGCATAGATACAATTCCCTGTTCCACTCATAACACTTCTCCATTATTTGCCGTAAGCTAAAGATCTGGTCCTGACAACCTCTAAGAGGCCTAAACCCACACTGATTTTCATCCAATTTGTCCTCAACTAATACTCGCACTTTCCTTTCAACAATACCTGAGAAGATTTTACCCACAACGCTGATTAAAGAGATACCTCTGTAGTTGTTACTATCTTTTCTGTTTCCATGTTTAAAGATTGGTGTGATTACTGCTTTTGTCCAGTCTGATGGAACCTGTCCCGACTCCCAGGCCAATTCAATTATCCTGTGTAGCCATTTAAGACCTGACATTCCACTGTATTTGATGAGTTCCGACTTAATTTCATCCACCCCAGCCGCTTTATTGCACTGCAATCTATTGACCATTTTCTCCACTTCCTCAAATGAGATCCTATTTCCATCATCATTCCTATCCCATTCTACCTCGAAATCTGAAACATTGCTGATCGTATTTTCACCTACATTGAGCAACTCTTCAAAATATTCCCTCCATCTGCCCAAGGAATCCACAGTATTCACCAGCAGTTTTCCTGACCTGTCCAAAATACTTGTCATTTCCTTCTTACCTCCCTTTCGAAGACTGCTAATTACACTCCAGAATGGTTTTCCAGCAGCTTGAGACATAGTCTCCAACCTGTTTCCAAAGTCTTCCCAAGATTTCTTCTTGGATGCTGCAATTATCTGTTTGGCTTTGTTTCTTTCTTCAACATAACTTTCTCTGTCTACCTGAGTTCTAGTATATAGCCATTTTTGATACACCTTCTTTTTCCTTCTACAGGCTGCCTTGACTGTGTCATTCCACCAAGCTGTTTGCTTCATCCTACTTTTACACACTACCATTCCAAGACATGCCCTAGCCACTTCTAGTACTGTGTCCCTGTACCTTGTCCAATCCTTTTCCAATGACTGTAATTGACTACATTCAACTAACTGGTACTTTCTGAGATCGCTGTTATGTACCTATGCCTGATTTCCTTCTCCTGAAGTTTCTCCACTCTTATCCTCCTACGTATGGACCTGACCTCCTGCACTTTCGGCCTCACAATCCCAATTTCACTGCAGATTAAATAATGATCAGTGTCATCAAAGAATCCCCTGAATACACGTGTATCCCTCACAGCCTTCCTGAATTCCTGATCTGTTATTATATAGTCAATGACAGATCTGGTTCTCCTGCCTTCCCAAGTATACCAGTGAATGTTCTTATGTTTAAAAAAGGCGTTTGTGATTACTAAGCCCATACTGGCACAGAAATCCAAGAGTTGTTTCCCGTTGCTGTTGGCCTCCATATGCTCTCCAAATTTACCCGTAAGCTTTTCATGCCCTTCTGTTCGATTTCCAATCCTGGCATTAAAATCACCCATGAGCAGAACACTGTCCTTGTCCTTTACTCTAACAACTATATCACTGAGTGCCTCATAAAAACTATCCACCTTATCTTGATCTGTCCCTTCACAATGCGAATATACTGACACAATCCTAATTTTCTTGCTAGACACTGTCAAATCTATCCACATCAGTCGTTCGTTTACATACCTTACTGCAACTACGCTGGGTTCCATTTCTTTCCTGATGTAAAGCCCTACACCCCATTGTGCTATTCCTGCTTTGACTCCTGACAGGTAGACCTTGTATTCTCCCACTTCCTCTTCTTTCTCACCCATTACCCAAATGTCACTAACAGCTAAAACGTCCAGCCCCATCTTACTTGCAGCCTCTGCCAGCTCTACCTTCTTCCCAGAGTAGCCCCCATTGATATTAATGGCTCCCCATCTCATTACCATTTGTTTGCCAAGTCGTATTAGGAGTCCCTGGTTTGTCAGTTAGAGGTGGGACTCCGTCACCTCCAAAGGTCCGAGGCATTTTGCTCTGATTGTTGCCAGCATCATATTTAAAGTACCAGGGAAGCAGTTTGCTAGCCTTGCTTGCCCCGAGTCCCATTGAGTTTTACCCCTAACAGTTGAGGGACTAACCAGTGTATTTGGTAGTCTTTGCCGTATGAGCACAAAGGTGACCACGACTCAGAATATGTCTGAGATGCCCAGCCTTATTCCAAAGTAGCTGGTATCCCGACTGTCGGGACCACTTACTTGGCCACTCATATGTTGCCCGTGGTTCATGAACTAGGACATGACTACAGGAACCCACACCATGAACCACAACCACCAGAATTTGATATTGAAGATAAATGTAAAAGTGTAGAAACTGAACTGAGTGAAAAATTAGGATCATTTCAAAATGTATGTAATGTTACATTTCATACTGCAAAGCAGAGGTTGCATACCTTACAAGAAAATGTTGAAAAGCAGGATAAGTTAATACCAATAGTCCAATTGCAAATTGCAGGTGTTAACACTCGAATAGATAAAGTGGAAAGAAACTTTAGAGAGAAACTAGCAACCTCAGACATAATGAATATAAGCACTCTGGAGCAACAGGTAGCAGAGATGATAGACCAAAAAGTTGCCACGAGAGAAATGTCCTAGAACCTATCTCCTGTTTTATCTTCTGAGAGCTTAGTAATACCAAGAGAGGTATGGATGAACTGTAGGAAGAATTCAAACTTATTCAGGACAAAATAGATAATAGGGTGACTTCTCCTAAAGTAGTATTGTTTCGTGAGGTAATGACCAATTTACAATGGGGAGCCAATTCTGGATTATCCAGGCAATTCCCTAAGTTTAAGCCAGACAGAGACGTACATCCTACCCATTTTTTGAAAAGGTTCAACCAAGCTTTGCCCAAGAACTGGGAGGATTTGAAAAAGATTGAATTTGCTGTGGGGGTATCTATTAGGGGAAGCCTCAGAGTAGGTTACAATAAACATTGAGAACTTGTCCTCTTGGGGAGATTTTCAAAAGAAATTTAAAGAGAAGTTTTGGTCAGCAAGTGCCCAGGAAAAATTAATATCAGACTTGTGGGATGCGGAGTATTACAATAATACGTGGGGTACAACGAGAAAGTATTTCAACTGGCATTTAACATGGGCAAAGTACTTAGATAAGCCAATGGAGGAAGAGGGGTTAGTTTGAATTTTAATAAGACGATTACCCATTTACACAAGGAAAGATATATTATGTAGTGGGTGGAAAACAGTAGAAGAGTTGTCCTTTGTGGACGCACTGAATGCCTTAAATAAAGACCGCAATGAGAACGTACACCAAAGTGAAAATCAGAATTACTAAAGGAATAGTAGTAATAATTTTTTAAAAACATGAGGCCAACTTAGCTAGAGTACACCAGTGCAATAGAAATAATGGTAACGATAATTATCAGAAGAAGCATCTACCTTCGAATTTAGGTCCAGTAACTTCACAGGAATTTGTGCCACGTAATAATAGAGCACAAAGTGGTAACGTCGTACCCCGATTTGGTAACCAACCAGTGATTACTAATAATGAGGAAAACGTAGTGCGATCTGGATCCAGGACCAGGGTCCAGGTTGTAGGGATACACTAGGGGGCCTAGTTCATAATAAGTATGCCAATTTCACGCACAAAATACCTACAAACGAATGGTTGTTACTGAAAGAATCAAGTTTGACTACCAATAATCCACAACCAATAATAGCACGAACTGTGGAGACTTCTGAAGTTAACATATTTATAGATTCAGGGAGTGAGGTGTCACTCATTTCTATCACGTTCTTTGGCACATTACAGACTAGGTTACCTATAGGTATGGAAGAGTTTAAACGTACGGAAGGACCCGGCGTAATTTTTGCATTTAACTTTATGACAGTAGAATATCCACACACCAGGGTACAAGAAATGGCTCTAAGGATAACAGAAAACATCCATCATGATCCCTATTTTACAGAAATGTTTGCTATGTGTATCAGGAATTCCTTACCTCTCAATCAAGCAGGAAAGTGGAAAATTATAGGGCATAATTTGTTTTGGAGAGACAGTATAACATCTCAACATTGGAGCATATGCATTCCGAACTTGTTGTTGTCTTCAGTCCTGACACTGGTCTGATGCAGCTCTCCATGCTACTCTATCCTGTGCAAGCTTCTTCATCTCCCAGTACCTACTACAACCTACATCCTTCTGAATCTGCTTAGTGTATTCATCTCTTGGTCTCCCTCTGCGACTTTTACCCTCCATGCTGCCCTCCAACACTAAATTGGTGATTCCTTGATGCCTCAGAACATGTCCTACCAACCGATGCCTCCTTCTAGTCAAGTTGTGCCATAAACTTCTCTTCTCCCCAATCCTATTCAATACCTCCTCATTAGTTATGTGACCTACCCATCTAATCTTCAGCATTCTTCTGTAGCACCACATTTCGAAAGCTTCTATTCTCTTCTTGTCCAAACTATTTATCGTCCATGTTTCACTTCCATACATGGCTACACTCCACACAAATACTTTCAGAAACGACTTCCTGAACTTAAATCTATACTCGATGTTAACAAATTTCTCTTCTTCAGAAACGCTTTCCTTGCCATTGCCACTCTACATTTTATATCCTGTCTACTTCGACGATCATCAGTTATTTTGCTCCCCAAATAGCAAAACTCTTTTACTACTTTAAGTGTCTCATTTCCTAATCTAATTCCCTCAGCATCACCTGACTTAAATTTGACTACATTCCATTATCCTCATTTTGCTTTTGTTGATGTTCATCTTATATCTCCTTTCAAGACACTATTCCGAAGTTAATGGAAGATGAAATTGTGTGGTATGTTCACACAGGATATGGACACTTCAGGATAAAAAGTTTATAGCTCATATGAATAAGTTCTATTATTTTAAGAAGCTAGGACATAAAGTAGCATCTTTAATTAGGACCTGTGAAATCTGTCAGAAGGTGAAAAACAGTAACACTCATGTTAAGTACAAAATGTATCCAATTATTCCTAAGTCATTACATGACCTTACAGCAGCAGATTTTTTTTTGGACCGATTCCTAAAGGAGAGGGAGGAGTGACATAGATTTTGGTTATTACAGAGTGCTGGTCAAAGTATGTTAAGTTATATCCTATCAAAAGAGCAAATACACAGACGGTTAAACACTGTTTGCAACAGTACTTTCTGGAGGTAGGAGAACCAAAACGATTTCTCACAGATAATGGACCACAATTTGTCAGTAACAAATTTGAAGAGTTTCTAGCTTGGGAAGATATTCGTCAAGTATTAATATCCAACTATAACCCATCCTCGAATCCACGTGAAAGAGATATGAAAGAAACTGGGAAATTATGCCGCACCTACTGCCATGAAAAGCATACTTTATGGGCGATGAAAATTAAAGACTTCGAGCTTATTTTAAATGAATTACCACATTTATCAACTAGATTAACACCTTTAGAAGTAACAGGCAAACTTTTGTAGAAGAACCTCTGATTAAATGTTTTAATTGGCCCGAACAGCCTACTGTGGATTACGATCTTAATCAGGAAATAGTTTCCAGAAATTTAGTTGGAAAGGGACAACAAAGAGTGAGTAAACATAATGAGAATGCGGGTGAACCTCAGTACAAGGTCGGTGCCCTAGTTCTGGTAAAACACCTTCAGAGTTTTGCCCCGAAGACAGAGAAAGTTTTTTCAGAAATATGAAGGACCTTGCCAAATACAAACAGTAATACATCCCAAAGCCTTATTCTTAGTAGATCCTACAACTGGATCAGAGAAGGGAAAATACAATGTAAAGGACATAAAGTTGTATATCCCCCAGGGACGTTAACGTTAGGTGTTAACAGGCAGAGTGACGACCGTCGAATCCCGAGTTGTTTTCGGTGTTTCTTCTGTAATAAAATTTTCCTGCAGTGAATTCCCTCAACTTCTTACACTACCCCCCTACTTCTTACACTATTCTATCATTCCCCGCTTACAGTTTAATAGAAAAACATATCAGCGAGGAATTGTTACGTCGCCCAAAACTGCTGCTGGTAGGTGATCGCATCATCCTCAGTTGTTAGAGAGTCGTGCCCATTAGGTGTTTGACTGCATCATCCTCGGTTGTTAGAGAGTTGTGCCCACTAGAAATTTTGATTACATCATCCACAGTTATTCCAGGGGTGTCCCTACCTGTCCTCATGACTCGTCCTGTCTTATCCCAACTTATTCTGACTTGCTACGCGGTGACATGACATGGGAACTGGTGCGCACATTACCCCTGAGGTAAGATAGACTAAATCTCTGCCTAGCCAGCCAGTCTCTCCCACTCTCCACATATAGTTATGGTTTTTTTTTTTTTTTTTTTTTTTTTTTTTTTTTTTTTTTTTTTGCCTGGACGGAAGTCTGGGTACAGTCAACGTCATTAAATCTATTAATATGAACGATACCAAAAAATGGTTTTGTTGAAAGCTGCCTGGTAATCCTCATCCTAAGTAAAAAGGGAGAACCATACCTGGCACGTAACTTATGATATAATTTCCAAATTCATGAGAACACCATTCTCACACTGAATGTAAGATAATCGAATTAAAGTCATTGAAGTATTATTTTCCAAGTAAAATGAATGGAATATTATATTTGTGGAAAATATAACATTGTGTGACCAGTTAAATGAATGTGATAATGGAATATATATAATTTTATACTTGGTATAAAATATTTTTTATACCTTTTATGAGAAGTGACGTAGAGGGGAGGGTTTGTATCGATTCTGAAAGGGGGCGGGTATTGTAGGTAAAAGCATGATTTACACTAGCAGATAAATCATGAAAAAACACAAAACACACATCACACCTTTCAAACGACCCTCGCAAACAAGTGTGCCTGATTCTTCACCATTTGCCGTTTCCATAGGGTTTCTAAGATTTTCTTCGGGGACCTCAAAGGTGAAGATGGGAATGGCCATTCTGTAAGAGACAATTTAACACCATACCTCCTACTGCTCCTCACTCAAGTACCGGCAAGGTAGGGGTCCTGGGGAAAGGGGGTGGGAAGGGTTTCCTGTCTTTGGGGCTGTCTTCTTTCTCTTCATCAATCTTAGCAACAACATCTATTTTTTTTTCCTTTCTTACTTCTAGTTTGAGGACCTATCTGTTTCTCCCTCTTTCCATATTCATCTACTTCTGTCGCAGAAGTCCTTCCTAGTTTCCGTGGTTTCCAATAACCTACAACTTATCTTCAGATAAGAAGGCCGAAGAATCAGGGTGCACAAACACACATCAGCATACACACAGAGATACACAGGTAAACAAACAATGAAACTACTGACTAGAAACTTGTCAAAAGGTGAGAATAGTCAAGTGTTATAGGGGGAAGGTATGTGTACATTGGGAAATATGCACACATCGTTGTTTATTGTGACAGTTCTACACCGCACATATATATAGGAAAATATATACACAGGGTGGTCCATTGATCATGACCTGGCAAAAAATCTCACGAAATAAGCATCAAACGAAAAAACTACAAAGGACGAAACTTGTCCAGCTTGAAGGGGCAAACCAGATGGCGCTATGGTTGGCCCGCTAGATGGTGCTGCCATAGGTCAAACGGATATCAACTGCACTTTTTTTTATAATAGGGACCCCCATTTTTAATTACACATTCATGTAGTACGTACGGACCGGACACTTGGATGATGTCGTCTGGGATGTCGAGGCGGAAGTGCAGGGGCAAAGATGTTGTTGAATGACAGGTGAGGTATGAGTGGCGGCAACTTGAAATTAGCGGAGATTGAGGACTGGAGGATAACGGGAAGAGAGGATATATTGAAGAGCAAGTTCCCATCTCCGGAGTTCGGATAGGTTGGTGTTAGTGGGAAGTATCCAGATAACCCGGACAGTGTAACACTGCGCCAAGATGTGCTGGCCGTGCACCAAGGCATGTTTAGCCACAGGGTGATCCTCATTACCAACAAACACTGTCTGCCTGTGTCCATTCATGCGAATGGACAGTTTGTTGCTGGTCATTCCCACATAGAATGCGTCACAGTGTAGGCAGGTCAGTTGGTAATCACGTGGGTGCTTTCACACGTGGCTCTGCCTTTGATCGTGTACACCTTCCGGATTACAGGACTGGAGTAGGTGGTGGTGGGAGGGTGCATGGGACAGGTTTTACACCGGGGGCGGTTACAAGGGTAGGAGCCAGAGGGTAGGGAAGGTGGTTTGGGGATTTCATAGGGATGAACTAAGAGGTTACGAAGGTTAGGTGGATGGCGGAAAGACACTCTTGGTGGTGTGGGGAGGATTTCATGAAGGATGGATCTCATTTCAGGGCAGGATTTGAGGAAGTCGTATCCCTGCTGGAGAGCCACATTCAGAGTCTGATCCAGTCCCGGAAAGTATCCTGTCACAAGTGGGGCACTTTTGTGGTTCTTCTGTGGGAGGTTCTGGGTTTGAGAGGATGAGGGAGTGGCTCTGGTTATTTGCTTCTGTACCAGGTCGGCAGGGTAGTTGCAGGATGCGAAAGCTGTTGTCAGGTTGTTGGTGTAATGGTTCAGGGATTCCGGACTGGAGCAGATTCGTTTGCCACGAAGACCTAGGCTGTAGGGAAGGGACCGTTTGATGTGGAATGGGTGGCAGCTGTCATAATGGAGGCACTGTTGCTTGTTGGTGGGTTTGATGTGGACGGACGTCTGAAGCTGGCCATTGGACAGGTGGAGGTCAACATCAAGGAAAGTGGCATAGGATTTGGAGTAGGACCAGGTGAATCTGATGGAACCAAAGGAGTTGAGGTTGGAGAGGAAATTCTGGAGTTCTTCTTCACTGTGAGTCCAGATCATGAAGATGTCATCAATAAATCTGTACCAAACTTTGGGTTGGCAGGCCTGGGTAACCGAGAAGGCTTCCTCTAAGCAACCCATGAATAGGTTGGCGTACGAGGGGGCCATCCTGGTACCCATGGCTGTTCCCTTTAATTGTTGGTATGTCTGGTCTTCAAAAGTGAAGAAGTTGTGGGTCAGGATGAAGCTGGCTAAGGTAATGAGGAAAGAGGTTTTAGGTAGGGTGGCAGGTGATCGGCGTGAAAGGAAGTGCTCCATCCACTTATATATATATATATAAACAAAGATGATGTGACTTACCAAGAAAGAGAGGGAAAGACGAAAGGATGTGGGTTTTAAGGGAGAGGGTAAGGAGTCATTCCAATCCCGGGAGTGGAAAGACTTACCTTAGGGGGAAAAAAGGACGGGTATACACTCGCGCACACACACACACACACACACACACACATATCCATCCACACATGACTCCTTACCCTCTCCCTTAAAACCCACATCCTTTCGTCTTTCCCTCTCCTTCCCTCTTTCCTGATGAGGCAACAGTTTGTTGCGAAAGCTTGAATTTTGTGTGTATGTTTGTGTTTGTTTGTGTGTCTGTCGACCTGCCAGCACTTTCATTTGGTAAGTCACATCATCTTTGTTTTTAGATATAAATTTCCTACGTGGAATGTTTCCCTCTATTATAACCATATATATATATGAGGTGACTTACCGAACGAAAGTGCTGGCAGGTCGATAGACACACAAACAAACACAAACATACACACAAAATTCTAGCTTTCGCAACCAACGGTTGCCTCATCAGGAAAGAG
Organism: Schistocerca serialis cubense; assembly: GCF_023864345.2. NCBI lineage: Eukaryota > Metazoa > Arthropoda > Insecta > Orthoptera > Acrididae > Schistocerca > Schistocerca serialis. The sequence goes on from NC_064641.1 coordinate 675,023,820, forward strand.
GGAAGGAGAGGGTCTTTAAATATGTCTGCCTGTGTCTGTATGTGTGGATGGATATGTGTGTGTGTGCGAGTGTATACCTGTCCTTTTTTCCCCCTAAGGTAAGTCTTTCCGCTCCCGGGATTGGAATGACTCCTTACCCTCTCCCTTAAAACCCACATCCTTTCATCTTTCCCTCTCCTTCCCTCTTTCCTAATGAGGCAACCGTTGGTTGCGAAAGCTAGAATTTTGTGTGTATGTTTGTGCTTGTTTGTGTGTCTATCGACCTGCCAGCACTTTCGTTCGGTAAGTCACCTCATCTTTATTTTTATATGTAATTTTTCCCACGTGGAATGTTTCCCTCTATTTTTTTTATATATATATATATATATATGGTTTCTGTGTATGTGCGGATGGATACATAATTATGTATACTAGGGCAATGGACCATGAGGCCTACTCACAAAAGACAAGGGGGTGTACCCGGCATTTGCTAAGGATATAGGGCAGGCATACCTACATAGAGATAAGACGACCTGTGGCCTGATGAATAGGGATGTTTTATGATGGGGCATACCTACCAGAATGGAAGGAGGAAGTGCCCATGTAAGGTACAGGTACTGATCCTAGGGGAAAAGGACAGTATGGTGACAGAAGTCACACATTTTATAGAAATTATTTTGGAAAGTTTGAATTCTATATACTACTACTCATGTGCTACTCATGTGCTATGAGTGTCGGAAAGAACACTTTCATTTGCTTTTATAGACATGTACCACCATACAAACACTGAAACAGTTACACTGCAAGATGTTTATGGCAGCTGATGGAACCAGCTTACCAACAACAAGATCAGTTCAGCAGCAGAGTTGAACTGCACGCTGTGTGTTTCCGAGCCATGAAAAATAACTTCTAAAAGAAGTACACTAATATACAAGACTCAAGAAAATGTGTCACAGATGTGGACTCTGAGTTTCTTGTTCATTCTAATTTTAGTGTTACACAATGATCATATTTTTTTTATTTTTTTTTTTATCTTTGGAACTATTTTGCTTTAACACGGTGACATAATCATCTTGATGTGCCGTGTGTAGAGGGTGACACCTAACATGCTTGCCTAAAATCTTTTGAAATTCTTGACTTTGTAATTTATGTTTATTAATGAGTTATATGAGTTGTGCACAACACAGAGAAGTGATGGGTTACTCTGCAACTGCAATTAGTATTGGGTTAACTCTTATATTTATCACATGTGCACGTCAAATTACTTATGTAAGATAAAAACACAGCATGTCTTTTGTTTCTTTTAACAAATCTGAAAATGGTGTATATATGCAGACTGAAGTGATGACTGAAAATTTGTGCCAAGCCCTCTGTAATGTTTGAGTTTTGGGGGCAATACCAAGCAGGCTGAGGCATGAATGGGAATTTGAATTGAGGAGGGAGGCATGCTAGGGCATTCTGTACACTTGTGCATAGCCACTGTGCCAGAGTGACGTTGTGGACAGCGCATCTGCCTAGTGTGCAGAGACCCATATTTGAACCCTGGCCTTGGTACAAATTTTCATTTATCGTTTCAGTATGCATGTACAGTCAAACCTCAATACATCGAATCTCTAGTGAAGGCAAAATTAATTTGACGTATCGAAGGTTTGATATAATGAGGTTTCCATAAAAAGTTCACAACCCACAATATTTTCATTACTGTACTGTGATTTTGTTCATGTTTGTGTGTGATATAGACCTATATTTAGTTTTGGTAATATAAAAAAGAAATCAAGATAGACTGTTATGCATATTTTTTTATTTCTTCTGAAACAAACAACAATTTATTAGTTTAAAATAAAATACTTTCATTGTAAAAAAAATTAATTCAGAAAAAACACATAGCATGTACATAAAAATTACCAGACATCATTAGCTTTAAAAGTAATATGTAATTTTAGCTTTCTTTACACTTTTGATCACCTGAGAGTCAATTTCATTGTGTGTGATAACGATGGCTGAGAACACATACCCTCTACCTCCTCACACTTCTCCACGTATGCTCTGATTGTGTCGAGTGCCACTTTGGCCTGCCTAGCCATCACTGATGGTGATTCTTTGACTTCCTCCTCCCCCTCCCCCTCTTCCCCTTCCTCCACATCATTGTTGCAGCCTTCTTTTTCGTTCACTATCTTCAAGGAGTCAAGAACCTCGGCTACTGTTAGTGATCCTGCTACTGCGACATCATTGTCCACATCCACGAAATCTTCAAAACAAATGTGTGTGATGCCAAAGTGAGTCACCATTTTTGTCCATTCCGACTTGAGGACACTGATAGGGGTGGGTGGGTGGTTTGTTTGTTTTGTTAGTTGGTTGGTTGGTTGGGGGGAGAGGACCAAACAGCTACGTCATCTGTCCCATAGGGTAAGGGAAGGATGGGGAAGGAAGTCGGCCATGCGCATTCAAAGGAACCATCCCAGCATTTGCCTGAAGTGATTTAGGGAAATCACAGAAAACCTAATCAGAATGGTCTGACGCAGGTTTGAACCATTGTCCTCCCGAATGCAAGTCCAGTGTGTTAACCAACGTGCCTTCTCGCTCGGTTAATCACAGGGGATGTCTCCTGTAAGTACTGTATAAAAAAAATAAAACTTTAGTCAAAAGTCCCACCAGTGTCAGAAAGCCAAGATTTTGCATGTCGAAGCATTAAACCCACCAGCTCCTTATTTTCATCTGACATAAAAACCCCACATTTGGAAACATTTGACGATCGTTTGCTCCCTCACATTTCGCCACTCTTTATCCAGTATCCTCATAATGTCTAAAATGTTGATAGTTGTAAGGCTGTCATCAATACTGCAGACTGTCATTCAGACCACCCATCATTCTTGATTATTCTTTGATCTAAGGGCTGTAATTCTGATGTACTGGTAGGTGGTAAAAGTTGTACTGTCACAGCCTTTAATGGGCAGATAGAACTGTGTGCACTGCAACTGTTCACAAACAACTTTTCGATTTTCATGAGTCAAAATCCTTCAACCAGTTGGATAACACTTCTGAAGTCATCTATGCTTTCTTGTTTGCAGTGTACTCCACAGGAGATGAATTACAACCAGAAAAAGACATTGTGGTTTCTTAGGTTTTCCAATCATAAGTGGCTTGAGCGTTTCTGTGCCAGTCATATTTGCTGCTAACAGAACAGTAACATAATCTTCACTTAGCTTGTCCCTGTGACATTTTTATCCTTGGAAAGTCAAAGTTTTATCTGGAAGACATTTGTAAAATAGTCCAAGTTCGTCAATGTCAAAAACATCATCTGGTTTGCAATATTGAAGGATCCTCTGCGTTTCTAACTTCCACTCATCACAAATTTTGGTAACTACACTGGAAATTTCCCCAGTCACTTTTTGGCAAACAATATTAGGTCTTTTCCTGAAAGTTTCTAATCATCCGTTACTCACACAAAACGTGTCGTATCCCAATGCTGCTTCAAAATAATGTGCCTTTTCTTACAAAATAAATCTACCAAATTTCACATTATTGTTCCTCTGTTGTTGGAACTGCTGTACCAAACACTCTTATAAATCTGGAAACTCATCATTTCATTGCCATTTCTGATCTGTCCATTCATCTGCTGTAATCGCACAATCTACTTTATGTTGACAGTGTGCTTGCCAGAATCCCAAACTCTGCGGCTAAGTCTTTCTTTTTCTTCACTCCTGTTTTCACCTCATCTATTAACTCTCACTTCTCAGCGATTGTTGGACATTTCCACTTAGAGCCCATAGCTGGTACTTACAGCTCACACTCAATCAAAAACAGATCTGATTGAGGCATTGATGCAGGGAGGGGAGGGACTGGGTTTCCCCTATTTGTGTGCTCTCCGATGTACAGAGGTACCATATGAAAGACTTCCATATATAGAGGTGACTTCGATATAAAGAGTTTTTGTTCACTGAAATACAATATACAAAGGTAAAAGCTGCACTTCTCAAGCCCCCCAAAAAAATTTGATATAATGGCAGGTTTTCTTTGAAATATCAAGGTTTGAGGCTTCCAAAGGAAGGGAATGAAGAAAAAATTTGACACAGATGGGTCTTTGATATACTGAGACTTGACTGTATACATCATAGACATTTTGAGACTTGGAAAGGCCTCTAGAACCATATAGTTTCAGTTGATTAAATAACATATATGCCTGGGTTTCAGACAGGCTTCCCATTTTTTGTTCAATGCTGAGGCACTATTCCACTACCGTTGGAGAGCCTCTGCAATGTTGTTCTAGTTTTGGAGGAATAACAAGTAGGCTGAGACATGAACGGGAATCAGGATTTATGAGGTAGGTGAGCTAAGGTAGCCCATGCAGTTGTGCAAAGTCACTGCACCAGGGTGGCACAGTGGTTAGCACATATGCCTAGTGAACAGATGACCTTGGTTCAAATTCTGGCCTTGATACAAATTTTCATTTGTCGCTTCAGTCTACGTATACACAACATAGGAGTTTGAGACTTGAAAAAGTCTCTGTAACAATCTGGTTTCATTTTTAGATTGAAGATATTTGAAATTGAATGAAACTGGTAATCAATACTATGACAAATGTGACAATAGACTGCAATAAAAATGTATTTCTTTTCTGCTCTCAACAAAATGTGCTGCTGTTAAAACATTACACAGCACGAAGTCAATCTTTAACTACTAAATCAATGAATGAATATGGGAAGATGAGAGGAATACTGCAATTCTTGTTGAATGATGAATTCACAATATCTTATGAACAGCTTTTCGTATGAAACACATATATATATAAAAATGAACATATAGAAACAGCTATACCTACGAGAGGCATTTGAAAAGTCCGTGCAAAGTCCGAGAGATGGCACCACTGGAGCATATTGAGGTCACATTTAGTTAGTAGCATCTTTAGAAAGAACGCACACCAAGTTTCAGCCATATTGGTCTATTTATTTGTGTTTGGCATTCATGTGAGTCAAGGAAATCAAGTGCTTGTCAAAAAATGGATGTAAAAGAATTTCGTGTGGTGATTAAACATTACTTTATGAAAGGCAAAATGCCTATGGAGACTAGAGAGAAGCTTGATAAACATTACGGGGACTCTGCAGCTTCAATTAGAACAGTTTACAAGCCATATGGGCACAAGTGATGCTAAACGTTCTGGATGCCCTGTGGAGGTTACCACTACAGAAATCATTGATAAAATCAATGATAGGGTGATGGATGACAGAAGAGATAAGGTGCATGAGATTGATAGTGCTGTGGGCATCTCAAATGAACGGGTACATAATATTTTGCATAAACATTTGGACGTGAGAAAGCTATCTGCAAGATGGGTTCCGCAATTGCCCACGCTTGACCAAAAACGGAATCGTGTGAAGTTTTGGAAGGATGATTTGCAGCTGTTCAGGAAGAATCCGCAAGACTTAAAGTGTCGTTTCATCACTGTGGATTAAAGATGGATACATTACTATGCTCCTAAGACCAAAGAACAATCTAAACAATGGGTTACCAAGGGAGAATCTGCACCAAAAAAGGCGAAGACCATTCCTTCGGCCAGAAAGGATTGGCAACTGTCTTTTGGGATTCGCAAGGGATAATCCTCTTCAACTATCTGGAAAAGGGTAAAACTATTACAGGTGCATATTATTCATCGTTATTGGATCATTTGAAAACCAAGCTGCAAAAAAAATGCCGGTGATTGGACCGCAAAAAAGCCCTTTTCCATCACAATGCACCAGCAACACACCTCAGCAGTTGTGGTCCCAACATTAATGGAAACATGATTCCAACTTATTTCACATCCCCCCTATTCTCCAGACTTGGCTCCCTTGGACTGCTATTTGTTCCCCAATTTGAAGAAATGGCTGGCGGGACAAATGCTTTACTCAAACGAGGTGGTGATTGCAGCAACTAATAGCTATTTTGCAGACTTGGACAATTCCTATTATCTGGAAGGGATCAACAAATTAGAACAGCATTGGACAAAGTGTGTAAGTCTAAAAGGAGACAATGTCGAAAAATAAAAAAGTGTACCCCAAACACGTAAGTAGCTCTTATTTTTGCACGGACTTTTCAAACGCCCCTCGTATATGGTAGCGGCTACACAAAGAATAAGTAACTTCAATCACACAGATAAAAATTACCCACTACATCATCTGACATCAGTTTTGCCAAATCATGTGCTACAAAGACCACAAAAATCATTAGATCATTGAAAAGTAATGACTCTTCTTAATATGATGATATTTGAACAAAAGTACTAAAATCTCATACTAAGTTGGAAGGGCCTACCATCAGTTACCTTTGTAAGCAGTCAATGAGTACATATGTATTTCCTGAAAGACAGAAGTGTGCACTAGTAAAATCCATTTGTGAAAGTGGCCATAAGCAAGTAATCCTGCATTCTCAAAAACTGTTGAGAAGGCAGCTTATAACATAATACTGAAGCATCTTTTTGAGAATAACTATTTCACAGCAGCTCATGTTGGTTTCCATATAGGCTTATTGACTGATAAAGCAATATATGATGTCACAGACATGGTTTTGGTAGAACTAAACAAGAAAAATTATCCTTTGTCATTTCCTAAGGTCTCGCCAAAGCCTTTGATTGTGTAAATAATAAAAATGAAAACAAAAATGATATGGTCTTATAGGCATTCCTCTTACAGGGATAGAGGCATAACTTAACAACATAAAACATATGGTTGCATCAGAGTAAACATTAAATATGGTGTACTGCAAGGTTTGGTGCTTGGCCTGCTCCTTTTCTGGACCTGCAATATTTGAGTATGCTTCAATAATGCTTCAATAATTGTGATGCTTGCTGAAAGACTAGCATACTGATAAAGGACCCAAATATACCCACACGGCCAGCTAAGTACAGAGGATAAAGGAACAGCCTTACAATTGGTTAACAGCAAACAGTTTAAGACTTAATCTTACAAAGATTCATATTATTCATTCCAAATAAATCAAAATTACTTTCAGGCACCAGAAATAGAGACCAACATGCACATTCTGCATGAGGTTGCATGTGTGAAGTATCTAAGTATCCAGCTGGATAATAAACTGAGGTGGCACCAGCTTGTGGATAAATTAACCAAAAAGCTCAGCTCTGCCTCTTTCAAACTTACAAATACTTCTAATTTTGTTAACCTGCTGATGGAATTGCTAGCATACTTTCATTCAACACTGCCCTATGCTGCAATCTTCTGGAGTAATAATACAGCTAAGACCAAGAAAATATTTATTCTACACAAGCTTGCATTAAAATCTCCGTGTGGAGTTGATAAACAAGCATGATCCAGAAACCTCTTCAGGAACATAGGGATTCTTATTCTTATATCCCTATGCAAGTACTGCCTAATGATAGTAGTGGTTAATAACTTGTGATTCTAGGCAGTAGTAAAAACAGCTTCCACACAGACTACTCATCTTTACCTATGGTTTGGAATGATGTCACTTTTATAGCAATTTAAGGGTTTTAGTTTCACATAATTTCTACTTTATAACATAGTTCTACTCAAAAGAAGAGTGCAGGGTACACTCAAATTTTCTACTTACCACAGCTTTCTGAAAAGGTATGCAGTTAACAGCACCTTGTAGCTGGTTTCGAATATCTTCAACTCTATCTTTATATTGTTGTAGTGGCAGTGTAGGGTCATGAATGGCAAACACTTTCACAACAATCAATCCTTCTTGAGATTTTGCTCGAGCTACTTTGAAGAATCGAGTACTTCCCAAACTGTAACAGTGAACAGAAATTGCTATCAACAAAATGTTTTTAAAGTATCAAACTTTTATAATTAAAAAAGAAATAAAATAATTTGAAGTTAGTTTTTTGGAAAAAAAACAGGTGATTAATGGTTAAAACCTCATCATAAGCATGAGCATGTAACAACTGCAGCAAGTCTACATCCATAAATGTATATTATCTGACTATCAATTAAAGGCACTCCACCTCACAAACCATGAGAGCGCTAAATTAATAATCTGGAACATCTCTGTTTTCTTTCCATACACATGAGTCTTATTACCCGCCTCCATGGCCGAGGTCGCTAATGCATGCTTGTGCAGTGGCACTCAACCCAGGAGGAAGCTGGTTTCAATCTTGGTGGTGGAAAAAATTTTCTCACCCAGTATTTGGCTAACAAGGGGAGTGGTAGTAATGGTGCGAAAGTTCCTGACCACCAGACTTTGTGCCAATGTCCCGGTTTGAATACCAAACCTCTCCACATTGTCTCAGGAAGTGAGGGCATGTGACACTGTTGAAGGTGATCCATCCAATGGATGGAGACATTAAGCTTGGAAGCCCCTTTGGCGCTAATAGCAAGAAGTAGGCTTGTGTCAGCACCAGGTTTCACCCTCTCCCGTCTCTCATCATCACCACCACCATAATACAACACAAACACTACACTACACTACACATACGCACAATACATACATGTAGTATTACAAATATCCTAATGAACCATGTATAAACAAAAAAAACATTAGTCTATTGTCACTACCAATTATAATCAATATTTTTACCACTTGAAGTAAAATCGCAACCACACACTTTAAAAATTTATTGTACTGACTAGTCTGTCGATACCCAACATTACAACTTCCGAACTTTTTGAGTACTTTTACTCCTGCTTTGCAGATCTTTCAAGAACAAAAGTATACAAATAATTCTTGGATCAAGTGCTTAATACTAGGTATTGGCTTTGCATTTTAATGATATTGTGACAAGCAATGTCATACGCGGGTGGAATATTTGAAATCTCCCATTTGTGAAGAGGATATTTTGAACTAGATGTGTTGCTTGAGATAGGGTTTTCTTGTGGTAAATTTTGAAGTTATAAAACTACTTAGTATGTCAATTTGTAAAATACTGTAGAGTGTGTTGCTTGTCTGATTGGTGAACAGTTAGGTGTAACAGCCATATGTTGACAGAGGAGATGCACGACATGCCGAGCACCATACTTTCCCTTGAAAGTGTGGTGTATTGATGTAATTGTTATATGTAAAAAATTGTGGAAATTCTATCAATATGGTGAAAGGGCCTCCTACACTAGGAGTCATAGTTTTATGTAAGACATTTATGTATGTTTTTTGTGTACTGATGGTATTTGATTTTTATAGGTTTTTTAATGTAGATTTTTTCTTGTACTATGGTGTTTTTTGATAGGTAAGTACATTCATGTGATGTGTTTATTCACGTTTTAAGTGCTGTTGTGAATATATTAATGTGTGTTGTACATATCATAGATTCACTTTTAACTCTGTGTGTAAAGTGAAGTTAATGATACCAGATGTATGTTATTTGCTGTCTTTATGAATGTTGTTCATTTGTACTTATTTTAGTGGTTAATGCAGCTTTCATTCTAGCACTGTATCTCAAACACATATAACAGAAGTACATATAACAGTATCAGTCTTATAGCGTAACTGACTTGGGTTTTTTTAATATCGTTCTTTCATGTTTGGTTAGCTACGTGTGAATTTCATTTTCGCTATATAAATCTTGCAAATAATGCACCACTCGTTGATCATAAATGGCTTAGTATGTTTCAGGTATCATTGTTTTGTAATTGGTTGGTATCATGCAGTTCAGTTCTGCTATACAGGTTAACTGATGATAATGACACTGACTTTCGTTTTTTGTTTTTTTAATTTTATTTTTAAATTTATTTGATATTTGATGATGGAAAGGGGAATATTAGTTGCCACCAAAATTCCAATTAATTAGTAAATATTGGTTCTTAGATTATTTCAAATATATTTTATGGCAAAACTGTATGAGTGAAGTCATGGTTGCTATAGTGGATTTAGATTAATTCCAATGTCCACAATTTTGAGGGTGTCACAGGTCATTTCCCACTTCTTTTCCATATTTGTCACTCTGATCATTAATCACTGATGCATTTTCAGCATTTGACCTTCCATCCTCCCACACATCTTTTCTAACAAATCAACAGTTTCTGGAAATTTTATCAGGCCCAGCCAAAAGAAACAAGACAATGATTCAAAATCTTGTTGATAATTAGGTCACTTAAGACAGAATACAAGATCAGACTGGGAGAAGGAAACCAATAGTTAACCTTGCAAAGAAACAATCCTGGTGTTTGCCTTAAGAAACACTGGACAATGAGTTTAAATTGAGAATGAGATTTTCACTCTGCAGCGGAGTGTGCGCTGATATGAAACTTCCTGGCAGATTAAAACTGTGTGCCCGACCGAGACTCGAACTCGGGACCTTTGCCTTTCGCAGGCAAGTGCTCTACCATCTGAGCTACCGAAGCACGACTCACGCCCGGTCTCACAACTTTACTTCTGCCAGTATCTCGTCTCCTACCTTCCAAACTTTACAGAAGCTCTCCTGCGAACCTTGCAGAACTAGCACTCCTGAAAGAAAGGATACTGCGGAGACATGGCTTAGCCACAGCCTGAGGGATGTTTCCAGAATGAGATTTTCACTCTGCAGCGGAGTGTGCGCTGATATGAAACTTCCTGACAGATTAAAACTGTGTGCCCGACCGAGACTCGAACTCGGGCTGTGGCTAAGCCATGTCTCAGCAGTATCCTTTCTTTCAGGAGTGCTAGTTCTGCAAGGTTCGCAGGACAGCTTCTGTAAAGTTTGGAAGGTAGGAGACGAGATACTGGCAGAAGTAAAGCTGTGAGACCGGGCGTGAGTCGTGCTTCGGTAGCTCAGATGGTAGAGCACTTGCCCGCGAAAGGCAAAGGTCCCAAGTTTGAGTCTCGGTCGGGCACACAGTTTTAATCTGCCAGGAAGTTTCAGTTTAAATTGAGTCAACACACAGATAAACTAATCAAGAAGATCTGGTCAGAACATTTCTCTCTCACAAGTATCTCTTGCTGTGTTGACCTGAAGAAAGGTTTTGGCTTGGTTAACATATTTTTACTCCCTTGTGTCTTAATCATCTTCTGAGACAGTACACCTAAAGTACCAGTAAATACAGTATTTATTCTGCAGAACAGTTGTTAAAGTATTTTATAAGCTTAAGCAGATAATCATATGCAGAGGTGTCTTTAAGAATCATGGAATCTAATACTCACTTTGTTAATACTCTTTGCTGCTGACAATAAAAGTGATTTGCACCATATTAGAATTATAAGTAATGATGTAAGAGGTAGATATAAAACGGGACATAGTAGTCACACATGTGTATGTTAGGAACATTTGTAAAGATTCTATACTGATTTTGCAGCAGAGTTGTTGTTGTTGTTGTGGTCTTCAGTCCTGAGACTGGTTTGATGCAGCTCTCCATGCTACTCTATCCTGTGCAAGCTTTTTCATCTCCCAGTACCTACTGCAACCTACATCCTTCTGAATCTGCTTAGTGTATTCATCTCTTGGTCTCCCTCTACGATTTTTACCCTCCACGCTACCCTCCAATACTAAATTGGTGATCCCTTGATGCCTCAGAACATGTCCTACCAACCGATCCCTTCTTCTGGTCAAGTTGTGCCACAAACTTCTCTTTTCCCCAATCCTATTCAATACTTCCTCATTAGTTATGTGATCTACCCATCTAATCTTCAGCATTCTTCTGTAGCACCACATTTTGAAAGCTTCTATTCTCTTCTTGTCCAAACTATTGCAGCAGAGTTAGCCCCTCCTTTAACTGTAGTTCATCAAAGATCCCTTGAATAATAAACCATGCCCAGCACCTGGAAGGAAGCACAAGTCACACCTGTTAACAAAAACAAAACTACCATCCAGTATCCTCGACATTGACTTGTTGCAGAATCTGAGAACATATTCCGAGCTCAAACATAATGAGACATCTCGAACAGAATGACCTCGCCCATGCCAGCCAGCATGGATTCCAAAACTAATGATCACGTGAAACCCAACTCATACTGTTCTCACATGACATACAATAATGAAAACTTTGGATCAAAACATTCGGATAGACAGTGTATTTCTTGAACTCCAAAAAGCATTTAACTCAGAACCAAATCAATGCTTATTATCAAAATTATGATCATATGGAGTATCAAATGTAATTTCTGACTGGATTGAGGATTTTTTTTTTGTAAGGAGGACACAGCAAGTTGTCCTGAATGGAGAGTCACTGGCAGATGTGGAAGTAACTTTGGGTGTACCCCAGGAAGTGTGCTGGGATCCTTGCTGTTCATGTTGTATATTAATAACCTTGCAATCAATATCAATAGTAACTTCATACTTTTTGCAGATGATGCAGTTATCTGTAATAAAGTACTGTCTGAAAGAAACTGCATAAATATTCAGTCAGAACTTAATAAGATTCTAAAATGTTGCGAAGACTGGCAGCTTGCTTTAAATGTTCAGAAATGTAAAATTGTGTGCCTCACAAAACAAAATAATTAGTTTCTTAAGACTACAATATTAACAAGTCACATATGGAATCAGATAATTCACACAAATACCTGGGTGTAACACTTTGTAGGGATATGAAATTGAATGATCACATAGGCTAAGTTGTGGGTAAAGCAGGTGGTAGATCTCACTTTATTGGTAGAATACTGGGAAAATGCAATCAGTCAATAAAAGAGACTGCTTACAAATCAATAATGCGCCCCATCTTAGAATATTGCTCAAGTGAATGTATACAGAGAGGGGCAGCATGAATGGTTACAGATTTGTTTGATCCATGGGAGTGTGTCACAGAAGTGCTGAGCAAACTGAACTGGTAGACTCTTTAAAACAGACATAAGCTATACCAAAAAAGCCTGGTTACAAAGATTCAAAACCTGGCTATAAATGATGACTCTAGGGATGTATTACAACCCCTTATGTATCACTCCCATAGGGATCATGAGGACAAGATTAGCTTAATGAGCACTTGTTTGGAGGCATTTAAACAGTCATTCTTCCTATGCTCCATATGTGAATGGAACAGGAAAAAAACCGTAACAATTGGCGCAAGGGGTATACCCTCTACCATCCAATTCACATTGATTTGCAGAGTATGTATGTATGTTATAATAAATGACATAAAATTATTTTTGTGTACACTCTGCTGCTTCATCATGGGTTCTGGATGGAGCTATATAATCTAGGCAAAGATATTCAGTTCCCATCTAAAATAAAGCAAGAAATGAGGAATCCCTACTAAGAAAAATAAAAACATACATCATCAGCAATCCCATGAATTATCTATTATCCAAATTCAAGAATTGAAAATATCTGCAACCTGGAGTGCTCCTTGTAGAGTTACATGATAAGGGCCTAGTGAACAATGTGAGCTATCAGTGTACTTTTTGGAATATGACATCAAATGTTGTGTAGGTGGTATCTGACATGTTTCTGTTTGTATGTTTCATTTTGGGTATCAGTCATGTGTTTTGTTTATATTGTCTGGTTCAGTTCTTGTGGGTAGTGGCAGTTAGTGGTCTAGAGGAACAAAGTTTTGGACTGTGTTCTGTATCAGACCCTCGTACGCCTTTTTTATTTTTGCTAAGGCTGTGATGAAAGACTGAAATGTATATCCTAAGACCTAGGTTAGTTTGGATGGTGATAGTTTGCATGTGAATTGTAGGAGCCAACAAATTTTTCATTATCCTCTCTCTTTTTTTTACACTGCACATAACATAACTAAATTTATTTCCCTGATAGAAACAGTATTTTCCCACTGTGGTCTGATATTTTCAAGTTTCTATTATATTTCAAGAAGTGAATAATCTAATTCCATGCCCAAAACACCCTATTCTGATGGAGTTCCAACTAAACTGGAATACTGCCCCCACCCAAACCTTGGCTGTTGTGACAAACTAATATTTAGTATAACCCAAAGTCTAGGTTAGGCTGAAAGGTGCTAATGTGATTGTGCGGTAACAGATTGACCTGTAGTGTAGCCTACCTTTTGCGTCCTCGTCATGTATAAATGCACTTTATCATATGTAACACACTCTTCATCACAAAAGTAAAACTGCGAAGTAAATTTCGAAAGCATTCTCTAGGTAACCGACAAGTCTCCAGTGAATATTTTTACACATATATGTATCATAGATAAACAACGAAAAATGCAAAGGCTACCTAACTCTTACTGAAGTTGCTGTTAATTTCTCAGTTTTTGTTTTGCTAAAATTTTAATGGTGTTAGTGACAAATCCACTGGCCATTTCATATCTCCACTGTTTGAATGATGTCACCAGTATATTGGCAGAGTATTCTCTAACTAGCAGCAGAACATTTTAATCATGCCTTTGTATTCACAAATGTAAGAAACTATTTTCTTTCAAAAATACAATCCTAATCAATTAGGTCAAAATGATCAGTTACCAATGTAACAAAAACTACAGTTATTTAAAACAACTGAGCTAAGGGAGGAGCAAATTTTTTCCTTCAAAGCTGCAGATATCTTCCTAAATTGCTGTGTTAAATTTAACTGACAGGTGCAAAGATTGTATTTAAACAGTATAGTGACAGGGTATTGTTAATGAAATTAAGTAGCCTACAGATTAAGTTTCTGTGATTTTCCTGTCTTTTATTAGTGTTTATCTTGAGCTGATTCATATCCCTGGGGTTCTTCTTCCTCAGGTGATCTACAGGATGTAATGAATGACTGCAAGATTGGAAATTATCTGTCCCTACAGATACATCTAAATACTTAAAAGCTTTGCGACTGTAAAAATTTATGCTTATGACTGAAATCATAAAAGATGAACATACATTTATTTTTAAAAAGCTTCATATAGGAAACAGGAAATGGGGCCATTTCAACCATAGCCTGTGCATATCAAAGAACATTGTACAATAAGAACCAACTGAATGAGGCATGCAGTTGGTATGACACTGACCTCACATTTGGGAGGGTGGTGCTTGCTCTGGTGCAGGCATACAAGCCTCAATCCTCTTTACAGGTATTGATTTTTCCTAATGTTTGTTTCATTAGAATAACTATGAACTGCTACAAAATAATCAAGTGAACCTAAGTATCCATGCGGGTAATAGGAAGAAACTGCCAAACGAAAAACTTTCACTCACGTTTGAAAATCCGTGCATTGTCACTAATTATATAAAAATCCCACTGAAGATAATTTAAAATGTCTGTTGCATAGTGGCACACACACATTCTTTAATTTCTTTAATGGTACTTCAACATGTGACCACAACATAAGGATTGTTGTTTTGTATTCATGGATAGGGCATTTGTGTTTTTTTTTTCTTTTTAATAAAATCATGGTCTCAACAATGCACAGTATGATTTGGTGTGTATTTCTGGAGAGAAACAAAAGAAAAAAAGAATGAAAAGAAGAATGTGTGATGGCTCAAGTCAGTGAAAACACTACTAAAGATTAACTGTACCTGAGCCTTGAACATAGACTGCCACAACTGATAATGAAAAGTAAAAAAAGGATAGGATTACCACAGGCTCACAGGCTATTACCAAGAACACTGTATCTGACAGACTCATTACTGATTCCTTCATTACTTAGCAGTTTTTGCAGTATATCTGACACTGTACACCAAAAATATTTTACCCTTGACATTCATCTTCAAAATAATGTATTCTTTCTCTATTTGAATTCACCAATAGTGAGAACACTGGTAATAAGTCAGTTGTTCTACCTAGGTGGAGAGAGAGAAAAGAATAGGATTTGATGTCCAGTTAGCAGTTAAGCAAGCAATTCCTGGACGAAGTGGCACCTCCATGATCATTGACAAAGGTATGCAAACACATCAAAACTCTCTTGTTGAGCCTCTGAATGATGAAAACTGCATGTGGTTTGTTTGCACCTTTCAGATTATTTTAAAAATCAAGTTTAACTAAATTGCTTTTAGAATGTGGGTACTACAGTGGAGTGATTCCCTTACTTAATCTTCAGTGCAGTGATTCATGGCAGAAGCATTTAATTTTAGAAACACACATATGGAACTGGCTGTAGATACACCTCATAAAATTCGTGCCATTACCGAGAGTGGTGCTGAAATGAAGGAGTGAACAACTGTCACTGCAATGTATTAATTCTCTAGTAGTTAATTCTTCATCGACGGCCCCAGCGGTAACGAGAGTTAAGTGTCATAATGATCGTATTCTTTTAGGACGCACAGTGGGAAAACTCACTAAATATTTGTTTTGGATAAATAGGCAGCAAATTGGTATTGTTGTTTCTTAATCTCAAAGGGCTATAATCCAATTTTTCACGGTGTTACTTGCAGACGGTGTCACTTACTTCACGTCAAAGTGCAGGTCTGAATGTTCAGTTAAATAATGCTCCACTGGGAAAATCTGTGAGGGCGCTATTCCCACAAGCTGGTTCCCCATTTTAATTTACTGCCCTTCACGTGAAAATACTTTTTACAATATGTGACATTCACATACAACCTCCTGTCATTAATTTGAAAATAAAAATAAAAACAATCACCCACATACACTACACATGACACACTCAGCAGAAGATCTTTGGACTCGTGGACTTGGTCGCTGATCTTGCGCGTGCTACTTTGGGTGTAAGTGTGTAACATTTCCACAGCGAAGTAAACTGATGCGAAAGCGGCAATACCTAAGGTATTTTTATTTACACGCAGCTTCAGTTGCACCCATGCACCGTCTAAGGGAGTTAATTACTGAACTTTCTGTTGGACAAATTTGGCTACTTCTCCTCTAAAAGATATCATTACGAGAATTACTTAATACATTAGTTTACAATGTAATTAATATATTTTCTCTAATACTATAATCTATACACAAAGTAATTTAGAAATATTGTGGACAGTTCTACACAGTCCGGAACTATATCCCTCAGGAGAACATTAAACATCTCCATCGATCGAGCGGAATAACTGCTTGCAAGAGAGGTGAACCAAAGCGTTATTGATTTGATCAGTGTTTGAAGCTCTTTCTCTTGAATAAAGCATTCAGATTTTTTGAAACTGTTCTCATTTGTTTGTACAAGTACGAGTACATCACATCTAGTGACATATGTCAATAGCCAAGCTCAGTAACTCCAGAGCTGAAGACTACTATGATTTATCTAATTATGTTATAAAAAATATAAGAGAAGGAATAATAATCCCCTTAACAAGGGTACTAAATAAGACATTAAATTAAGATATTTACCCATATTGTTCAAAAATTTCTATTATCATACCTGTGTATAAGAAAGGTGACAAAGATTTAACTGACAATTACCGACCCCTCTCACTACTAGCCATAATTTCAAAAATAATAGAGTACTGTCTCCACCAGCAAATGAGCCAGAATTTTGAATCGAATAAACTGCTATGTTCCACACAGTATGGGTTCAGAAGTAGTCTCTCAATTGTGAAGGCAGCAGAGAGCGTTGTCACTAAAGTATACGACTCTTTTGAGAATAAATCCATAATTAGTGCGAGACTGTTGGTAGTTAAGAAAGCATTCGATACTGTATCCCACAATATTATTATAAGAAAGCAACAGTATTACGGAATTGGGGGAGAGTACTCTTCTACTATTACAATCTTAATTATGTAATAGAAAACAAACTGTGGCTATAAAACAAAAAAAGATCCAGCTTCTTGCCAGTTACCAAAGGAATACCACAGGGCTCTGTACTTGAACCTTTCCTTTTTGTAGTCTACATAAATGGTTTGTTTTCTTCATTACTTTGTGACATGGCACTGTATGCAGACAATACAACGCTAATTACTCAGGGAAACAACTTGGATAAATTACAAAATAATGTAACAATAGCAATGGGCAGATGCACCAGCTGGTTTCAGGAAAATTCATTACAGATAAATAATAATAAGACATAAGATACTGTATTTAATTTGAATGCCCCAAAATATGAAAACAGATCTGTAAAACTACTAGGGTTCCATATCGACCAAAACCTTAGCTCAGAAACTCACACAGGCATGCTATGAAAAAACTCTCACGTGTAATCTTCTTGTTACATTAACTGAGAGGCTCTGTTAGTAGAAGACTAACACTATATGCATACTTTGCCTTCTTCCACTCCAATCACGCTTATGGGATTATACTCTGGGGAAACTGCCCAATTTCAAAGACTGCATTTAAATGGCAAAAAAAGCAATCACATGCCTTGTAGGACTACCACCCAGAGACTCATGCAGGCAGCATTTTAAAGAATTAAATATAATGACAGTCCCTGGCTTGTATATTTATAAGTGCCTGATATATGGCAAAGAAAATTTAAATAACTTTGACCTTAGGATGGCAATGCATTCACATAATACAAGAATACATATAACTGACATCCAATGTGCCAGACTATCAAGAATTCACTGCAGTTATAAGTATCTAGCATCCACATTTATTAACAAATTACCAAAAACTGCACATTCTATGACCATGGATCAATTTAAAGTAAAAGTAGCAAAATGGATAAAAAGTGAAGTATTTTATACAGTCAAGAATTTTAAGAGAGAGCAATAAATGATACTCAATTTTGATGGTACATTTTGCGAAAGGAGTATATATTACAAAATTAAAAAATATAATATTATGCATGCAATTTTTATATATATATATATATATATATATATATATATATATGTAATCAGTATCTTTAATAAAAGTTGCATATATATATATATATATATATATATATATATATATATATATATATATATATATATGCAACTTTTATTAAAGATACTGATTACATGTAAAATATTTAAAGGTGAATAAATATGAATGTGAATACATTCGAATAATTCCTTCATAGTACACCGTTTCTTTTGCCTTAGAGTGTATTTTCCAGGTATTTTTACACTTTTTTTATCCCCCACTGTAGATCCTTGCTCCTTCTACCTGTGTCAATACAGAAAACGTTATCTATGCCTAGCCAGAACCTAGTCCCATTACCTGTCCCTCCATTGTTGCCTAGCTCATGGAATCTTCTGAATGGTCTGATTATCCTATTATCTATCTCGGGCTGCAACCCTGCTTCCACAATGATTTCTATCTGTTCAAATTCCATCACCAGTCTAGTCCTACAAAGCCATCTAAATCAAGCCAAAACCTCTTCACAATACCTCTCTCCACTCATAAAACTCTCCTGCTCTGCAATTCCAAAATACAAAATCCATCTCCCAGGCCCAAACCTTGCCCTCCAGGAACTAGTATACATTCCCACAGAAATATCAGTCTTTTCCAAAGGCCTTACCTTTTGGCCTACCCCCAAATTCATTGATGCTGGACTTATTGTAAACCTACTCTCGTTCTTTTTTGCCAACAACCCTGCCAATTCAGACTTAATCCAAAACCAATAATGAACCCTGCCTGACTCAGTTCGGTGTTCGATCAAACTGTGATCCATCCACCACTTCCTCCCAAAACACTCCCTGCTAACTTTCCAGAATTTCCTAACCTTAAACCTTGCCTCACCATCATTCCCCAAATCCTTCAACACGCAAACCAATCTTAGATCTACAGAAAGAACCACAATACATCATTACAAGGTGACAATTATTGAGCTATATAAAAAAACCTAAATTATCTACAAACTACAGCTTGCACACACTTTATTCAACCTGTAAACATTATATTCCGATTTAGATTATGACATCTTCAATATGACTGCTATCATTGGCAATGATGTGGCGCAAACGAATAGCGAAATTCTACAATACCCACTGAAGTGTCGAACATCGATGCTGTCAATGACCTGTCACTGTGTCACCAAGATATATCGCACTGATTATTCTGTGACTGGACAATGCACATCACACAGTCACCTGCTGAGTGTGAAGAGGCTTATCGATCACAAAATGTGGATTCTCAGTCCCCGAAACACGCCGATTTTGCTTATTGAGAAACCCATCCAAATCACAATCGGCGATTTAGAAAAGTTTGCTGTATGGTGTGGCAGGTGGCAGTTGACGCTAAATAACGAAAAGTGTAGGGTGATCCACATGAGTTCCAAAAGAAATCCGTTGGAATTCGATTACTCGATAAATAGTACAATTCTCAAGGCTGTCAATTCAACTAAGTACTTGGGTGTTAAAATTACGAACGACTTCAGTTGGAAAGACCACATAGATAATATTGTGGGGAAGGCGAGCCAAACGTTGTGTTTCATTGGCAGGACACTTAGAAGATGCAACAAGTCCACTAAAGAGACAGCTTACACTACACTCGTTCGTCCTCTGTTAGAATATTGCTGCGTGGTGTGGGATCCTTACCATATGGGACTGACGGAGGACATCGAAAGGGTGCAAAAAAGGGCAGCTCGTTTTGTGTTGTCACGTAATAGGGGAGAGAGTGTGGCAGATATGATATGCGAGTTGGGATGGAAGTCATTAAAGCAAAGACGTTTTTCGTCGCGGCGAGATCTATTTACGAAATTTCAGTCACCATCTTTCTCTTCCAAATGCGAAAATATTTTGTTGAGCCCAACCTACATAGGTAGGAATGATCATCAAAATAAAATAAGAGAAATCAGAGCTCGAACAGAAAGGTTTAGGTGTCCGTTTTTCCCGCGTGCTGTTCGGGAGTGGAATGGTAGAGAGATAGTATGATTGTGGTTCGCTGAACCCTCTGCCAAGCACTTAAATGTGAATTGCAGAGTAATCATGTAGATGTAGATGTAGATGTAAACCAAACTGTACTCACATCAAAGTCCTTCTCATCAATTCTGTCGACAATAGTGTTGGTGAAACACAACCACTGTTCCATGGCCCCAGGGCTTAACAACTTATGGGTTTGAATTTTATATGGGAAGAAATACAGGTCTGCAACAACAATTTGTCACAGTGTCTCCCAGTTGATTCCCACCCATTGTGTAGCTCGTATAATAGATTTCCTGGGGCTGGTTTTGAAACAAGGCACATGTGTTCTCGATGTTTTCAGGCATTTTCACCCTTTTTAGATTACCAACATTGCCAACCCTGTCATCACAAACACTACCCATTCTCTCAAACTTGTGAATCAAATTCTTGATTGTTTGCATACTTGGACCGGTTGTATTTGGCTTGAACCTGGTGACGAACTGGGCTGTTATTGCTAGGCCTTCACAAGAGCTATACCCTCAGGCAGGCTGTACCCTGAGATTTTCATGTGCAAATGGCTGACAATAACAAGGCACGTGGGCATGCACATACTACTTCACATAATGCCCTGTGGCCAATTCTGCAGTTTGAATGTCCTTACACAAACCGTTCAGAAGTTAGGACGATTTCATTTCATATAGTTCAATAATCGTCACCTTGTACACAGTAATGGAAATGACAAAATATTAAGATCATTGAACCAATTTGCCATAGTCTTTTAGCTTCTTTTTCAATAGAATTCGAATGGCTTTATTCTGTAATATGAATATTCTCTTCATTCCTGTGATTTATAGAGTTCACGCCTATTCTAACTCCATATTGCATATATGGCTCGAAAAGTCCATGACAGTGCACAAGAACACTTGATACGTATACTGAGCAAGTTGTTTGATTTTAAATATCACTGATCTGAGCTTATTAGAAAAAGTATTGATCTAATGTTTCCAATTTAACTTACTGTCTATTGTTATAGATAAAAACTTAAATGAATGCACTTCTTTCTGGCCTTTCCCACCTAAGAAAAGCAAGTGTTCTTGTCTTTGTTTATTGTTAAAAATATGTAGATAGGTTTTTCATATAAGTATTTTAGTTCAGTTTCCGTGAGCCTTTGTGCTGTATTATTGACTGATGTGAAGGCGCCTTAGTCACGTGTTTCGAAGCTTTGGAAATATTTAGCACAGTTGTATCATCTGTATAAAGTATCTTTCATCATTTACAGATAAATTGAGTAGTTTAGATACCATTAGAGATCGCTGAGGTGTGCCATAATACATGCACTTAAGTTCTGATCTTGTGACATAGCTGGTGGAACTTAGAGTAGAAACTTACTTTTATCACACAGTCTGAATTCAGATCATTTCAGAATGTAAAGGCTGAACAGACTAATTATTAGCATCCTCTACCTAGAATTTTCTTAATGTGACACAGACATCACAGTCTACTTTGTTGATATGTACTCTCCAAAAAACCCACAGTGTTGTCCCCAAGGTACCTTACGATAGTAAATTATACCTCATAATAACGAAAAAATAATGATTTAATAAAGAATAGTTTACTTATTCTTCATGTCACTTCAACAAAACATAATCATTACATATAGGAAAGTAAGAAAAAGATATATAAAACTCTAGAGGTTCTTTACATCCAGAAAAAATAATTAAGCCTTTTGACTCAAAAGTTAATTTCCAGATTTTATTAAGAGACAATTAATTTCTTGTCAAGCCATTTATTCTCAGCTACAAACTTAGAAACTGAAGATTATGCTACCTTTGCTTTGTCAAAATACCACTACTGGATAAAAGTTAGTCAGCAAACAATCCAGACTTCAAAATGTTATCAAGGGCACATGTTTTTGATAAACAAGCAGCAAGCAAATTCGCCTAGTTTCTTAAAATAGTTAACAAGAGCAACTATCATACAAAAATAAATGTACAGATTTCATCGTTTTTACAAAAAATTTAACAACTAAATTAAAAACTGTACTAAAAAAACTAAAATAGTTACAAAATCAAATTTAATGTTAATGAACCAAATGTAATCTCCTAGATAACTGGTTTCACAACTTACTATTATATTCCAAATACAATCAACTTACTTTACTAGTAAATTGAGCCACAAAAGAATAATTTGACAAAATAAGCTAATGCATAAATTCAATAAAATTCGTTCTATTAAATAATAAAAGAGACAAAACTTATTAAAATATAACAAATAATCAAGATACAGTTATTTGCACAGAACAGCTTTCAATGTGAATGAAACACTTTACTTACAAGTCATATCTCAAAGTTTTTGCTTGATACAGTTTGCAGTACATCTACCATATTATGACGTGTAAAGAATAAATACCGAGAACAGTGGAAGATATATACACATCTCAGAGGCAACTTCAGTTAAATTAACTATATTAAATTACTATCAAATACACCTTTCTTACTAGCCCTCCACCATCAAATCCATTATTTAAAAACTCCATTTCAGTCAACCTCCTCTTAATTGTAAGCTGCAACTAACCTGAAATATTTTATAATTACATATCAACAAAATTATAACTCTAAAAGAATATTTTGGAAATGGAATTATACAAACATATCTGTTAAGTGGATTCAGTTGTGTACTAACAATCAAAGGATGGGTACCTTAGAAGGAATGAGACAGGGTCAACTTCTTTGGGGTAAAGACCTAACCTAATAATATACTGGTGAGTATAATTACCACTTAAAAGCCACAAAGAAATTTTAAATGTTAACATAAAAAACTAATTTAACTCCAAAATTATGAATAATTTTTCCAACCAATAACCTTTATATGTATCAGCCATAGATGCAAGTACAAAGAATACCAACACGAAATCAATTGCTATTTCATAGATAGCTTGATAATTAAATTAAATTACTGCAAAACTGAATAATTATTTTTTTAAAAGTTCCATATAACACAAAGAAGAAGTGAGTACATAAGAAAAAATAAAAAATTGAGATATTAGGTAAACTGTTTATAATCAAACTCTATTGCCTAATTTACCCAACTATAAAAATTTAGAGAAAAGGAAAAGAAAAATTCAGAAGGAAATCAAACAGAGTTTGAACACATAGCCCTCACCAACAAAACAATTTCCTTGCTATGTATAAATAAAGATAAACGTGGAACTAGTATCCAATTGAATGCATTGTATTATTGCCTTGCTTTGCTTAACCTTTATTCTCTTTTATTAATAAAGAAAGATTACATAATATCAGTTATTTAAATTAATATTATACATAATAAAATACAATGAACTTTATTCTACTGAATACACACACACACATATGTGTATATATATATATACATATACAAAGGTGGTCCATTGATAGTGACCGGGCCAAATATCTCACGAAATAAGCATCAAACGAAAAAACTACAAAGAACGAAATTCGTCTAGCTTGAAGAGAGAAACCACATGGTATCAACTGCGTTTTTTTAAACAGGAACCGCCATTTTTATTACATATTCATGTAGTATGTAAAGAAATACGAATGTTTTAATTGGACCACTTTTTTCGCTTTGTGATAGATGGCACTGTAATAGTCACAAACGTGTAAGTACGTGGTATGACGTAACATTCCG